>NC_042285.1:29170075-29177575 GCF_901000725.2 Takifugu rubripes | reverse complement strand
ACTGGAAGATCCGTCATGGACCCCGCAATGAAACTGGCCTTCGGCGTTTTTGTCATCTCCTGCTCCTCAGGTGAGTCCTCATCTGCACCTCGACCCGGACTGGACACGGTGTCCTGAGAACCACCTGGAGAGCTCCTCCAGACGTGTGTGGAGCAGAGATCTGTGTTCTCTGTTACAGATCTTCTCATGTGCTCACCATGGTGTCTTTAGAACATCTGCAGGTTGGAAGAATCGCAGTATGGCTGACAACAGTAGACACAAAGAGAGGTTGGACTTGTAAACAGTAAACAAACTGGGACGATTCACAAGTTCAGGAACCTGTGCAGCTGTTCAGCTGAACTTTTTCACAACATTCTTTGAGTTTTCATGAGCCGTCAGTCGTCAGCAGCACCGACGTGCATCAGTCTTTGTGTGACGAAGCTACAGCTGAACGTTTAAAAGGGTCCTCCACCACTGTTGAGATGGACACATCTGAAGGGTTGGAAGGTTGGCATGTGACCTGTAGGGTCAGTGTGTGTGACCTGCCCCCAGTGTGAACCACCCCTGAGGTCAACTCTGTCTTCAGGCTTCTCTGAACACGCTTTCATGTAGAATCTTCACCTGTGTTCTCCTGCAGGAGCCATCCTGGGACACTCGGACGCACAGAGATGTGTCCACTCCAGCTTCAGCCCCGCCTCTTCCTCATGGTTAGAGGGTCAGGGGAACATCAGTGGAGTGGTCACCTGTTCTGGAGAGAAGAATAAGAAGCTTCACTGCTTTGCCACCTGGAAGAACCTGTCGGGGGTGGTCCAGGTGGTCCAACAGGGCTGTTGGCTGGATGATGTCAACTGTTACGACAGGTGTGCCAAATGCAGATCCTCCCATAGCAACTAGTCTTGGTGTCATCATTTGTTGGTCAGTTCAGGAAAGAGACAGAAAACACCAATGTTTTGTCCTCCAGGACTGAATGTGAGGAGAATAGAGAAGCTCTTGGGGTCTTCTTCTGCTGCTGTGAAGGAAGTTTGTGTAATAAGAAGTTCTCGTACCGTCCGATCAGCCAATCCCAGATAACAAGTGAGAATCCTCTTCACCTGCATTTGTAACAGCGGTAAATAGTCCCCCTCTGGATCCACGGCGTTCCTGACGTTCCTTACCTTTACAATCTGGCCTTTTTGTTACCCCAGCAACAACGAAGCCAGTGACGGCGAGGGCGCAGCTGCTGACCACTCTGATGTACTCGCTGCTTCCTGTCATGGCTGTCGGGGCAGTCCTGCTCTTCTCCTTGTGGCTGTACCGCCAGCACAAGCGAGCCTACCCACCTGTCCTGGTTCCTACACAGGTGAGGCCCCTCATGGTAGCTTTAAGCTCCGCCTCTGAGGTGGTTGGGAACGTGCAAAGTACAACATGTGAAGGTGTTGGTGCATGAGCAGGTGAATTAGTCTCTGTCTCCTTCTGTCTCAGCACGCCTTCCATATCATGATTGAGGTAAGGGCGCTGTGTGTCTTGGCTCCGCCCACTTCCTCTCACCTGTTGTCTGTGTGGGTGGGCTGCATGGTGCTCACACTCGTTTGGTTGCTCTTTGTTTTTGGCAGGAGCCCCACCCTCCACCCCCCTCCCCCAGCCTGAGCCAGAGGCCGCTGCAGTTACTGGAAGTCAAAGGCAGGGGGCGCTTCGGCTGTGTGTGGAAGGCTCAGCTGCTCAGTGACGTGGTCGCTGTCAAAATCTTTCCCCTCCAGGTCAGAATCATTTACACAAATGTTCCTGTTAAAAGATCCTGATCCGATTCTCTTATTTCACTCGTTTAACCTCCAACAAACACTCTGAACACTCCTAAAACGCATCCTGCCGCCGCCCCCTAAGCTTTGGCAACGAGTGCGCGACAGTCTCAGCGGAGGTTAGAGTTAAAGGAACGGCGACCAAACGCCAAAGGGGCGGGCCCCACCCTCCAAAGGGGCGGGCCCCACCCTCCAAAGGGGCGGGCCCCACCCGCCAAAGGGGCGGGCCCCACCCGCCAAAGGGGCGGGCCCCACCCGCCAAAGGGGCGGGCCCCACCCCATCCCAGCTCAGAGGTTCACATTGGACCTGGTGGGAATGCTGCCGTTACGGCCAGCGATGACAGTTGTTGCAGCTTCACAAGCTCCTGATGCTACCTGCTGTACCGGTGCCACCAGGAAGCACCAGGAACCAGTCTGGTACTACGGTCTGGTACTACGGTCTAGTACTACGGTCTAGTACTACGGTCTGGTACTACGGTCTAGTACTACGGTCTAGTACTACGGTCTGGTACTACGGTCTAGTACTACGGTCTAGTACTACGGTCTAGTACTACGGTCTGGTACTACACTATAGTCAGGTGCGCTCTGTACTCAGGTGAGCTCTGTACTCAGGTGAGCTCTGTACTCAGGTGTGCTCTGTAGTCAGGGGCTTGTGAAACCAGTCCATGCTTGACCTTTGACCCCAGGGTTTGTGTGTCCTCAGGACAAGCAGTCATGGCAGAATGAGTACGAGATCTTCACCCTAAATGGGATGGGACATGAGAATGTGCTGCAGTTCATTGGAGCAGAGAGGAGAGGAAGTCACGTGGACATGGAACTGTGGCTCATCACGGCCTACCATGAGAAGGTGCTGACCCCTGCTGGATGCACGTGAAACTGCAGCCTCCGGATCTATTGTGCCCTTTAACAGCTCAATTATTCCTCTCAACAATAAAACTACAGTCATGGACACAAACTGTTAAATCCATTTTCACTTTTGAAAACTGGCAATGTTGCTACAGAAATCAGAGCAAAAAATCAAAATGAGTTGGATTAACTGCTAAAGAACAGGATAAATGATCAACGGATGCTTGGAGCGTTTGAGACGCCGTCCTCTGATGGTGTTGACCTGTGACCTCTGCGCAGGGCTGTCTGACTGACTACCTGAAGGCTGACGTCCTGTCCTGGTCTCAAGTCTGCGTCATTGCTCAGTCCATGTCACGAGGTCTGGCCTACCTCCACGAGGACGTGCCTGGACACAAGCCTGCCATCGCACACAGGTGGGTGACACTGCAGCCGCGTCCCTCGTTTACGACTGCCAAATATCGAATATCAGGCTTGAACCTGGGCCATATCTTTCAAATTCCTCCTGGTTCCCGGAGGCATGGCCACCAGGGGTGCGCTGGCCACCCTCATCAGAGCTTTCAGTTTGTCCCAGTCAAATGTCCACCATCCATGTCCACTCCCTTATTGTAGTCAGGCTGGAACACAGGTGAGTCGACCCAGCCCACAATTTACAAATGCTAAAATCCAGCAACTAACAGTTGTGTCTGGAGCTAGTAGCACTGCGCCTTAGCTTAGCATCCAGAGGGGACGAGAGGATTGTCTCTGTCCCGAGCTGGGGGACACAAGACTGCTGCTGTGTGGTGAACTTCCTGAAAAGCCAGTAACGGTGCTTTATGGCTGCACAGCCGGTCCAGCGGTGGTCGTCCCAGTTGTTTCACGCCTGCTAATGCACCAGGAGGGGGCGCTAAATGATGGGACTGTGTCTCTGCAGGGACGTCAAGAGCAGAAACGTGCTGCTCAAGTCAAACCTGACCGCCTGCATTGCTGATTTTGGCCTGGCTCTCAGGTTTGAGGCAGGAAGATCACCAGGAGAGACACACGGACAGGTGAGTCGGCTCAGTCAGTGCCTGGGTTCACTGCTGATCACCAGCGGGCTCCAACCTGTTCCTGTAGCAAAGTTCTGTTTGAATAAAGCCTTTTTCCATGATAGTGGGTGGTCACATCCATCAACCTGCTCTTGTCATTGACTGTCAGGTGGGGACCAGGAGGTACATGGCTCCTGAGGTCCTGGAGGGGACCATTACCTTCCACAGAGATGCCTTCCTGAGGATAGACGTGTACGCTCTGGCCCTGGTTCTGTGGGAGCTGGCCTCCCGCTGCACAGCTGTTGACGGTGAGACCCACTGCATCATGCTGCTGCACCTCGGTGCTGTTGGTCTTGGACTCTTATGCCCCCTGCCCCCACCTGTCTGAACAAGGTCCAGTGGATGAGTACATGCTGCCCTTTGAGGAGGAGGTGGGTCAGCACCCGTCACTGGAGGACATGCAGGAGGTGGTGGTCCACAACAAGTTGAGGCCCCCCCTGAGAGAGTGCTGGCAGAAACACGCTGTGAGTGTAAGGCCTGGATCTCCTGAGAGAACTAGATACAGGAGTTATCGAACACCCAGGACAGACTACCCACAAAACTACTGTTGCGTAGAAGCTACATGTCACTGGAACTAAGGAGGATAATTAATTACTAAATCTGTAGCATCTGTTCATTAGGATTGAATCATTGAAGTAGTTTAACTGCACATTAATTCCCACCGGAATAAATAAAGTTTTCTGAACCTTGATGGATGTTTATGGCCGGGCGACCACCAGGGGGCGCTGGTGTAGTCTGGTGAGCTCTGTAGTCAGGAGAGCTCCATAGTCAGGTGAGCTCTGTAGTCAGGTGAGCTCTATAGTCAGGTGAGCTCTATAGTCAGGTGAGCTCTATAGTCAGGAGAGCTCTGTAGTCAGGTGAGCTCTATAGTCAGGAGAGCTCTGTAGTCAGGAGAGCTCTGTAGTCAGGTGAGCTCTATAGTCAGGAGAGCTCTATAGTCAGGTGAGCTTTATAGTCAGGTGAGCTTTATAGTCAGGAGAGCTCTATAGTCAGGTGAGCTCTATAGTCAGGAGAGCTCTATAGTCAGGTGAGCTCTATAGTCAGGTGAGCTCTGTAGTCAGGTGAGCTCTATACTCAGGAGAGCTCTATACTCAGGAGAGCTCTATAGTCAGGAGAGCTCTATAGTCAGGAGAGCTCTATAGTCAGGAGAGCTCTATACTCAGGAGAGCTCTATAGTCAGGAGAGCTCTATAGTCAGGTGAGCTGACTACTCACCTGAGCTCTATACTCAGGTGAGCTCTATAGTCAGGAGAGCTCTGTAGTCAGGTGAGCTCTGTACTCAGGTGAGCTCTATAGTCAGGTGAGCTCTGTAGTCAGGTGAGCTCTGTAGTCAGGTGAGCTCTGTAGTCAGGAGAGCTCTGTAGTCAGGTGAGCTCTATAGTCAGGAGAGCTCTGTAGTCAGGAGAGCTCTGTAGTCAGGTGAGCTCTATAGTCAGGAGAGCTCTATAGTCAGGTGAGCTTTATAGTCAGGAGAGCTCTATAGTCAGGTGAGCTCTATAGTCAGGAGAGCTCTATAGTCAGGTGAGCTCTATAGTCAGGTGAGCTCTGTAGTCAGGTGAGCTCTATACTCAGGAGAGCTCTATAGTCAGGAGAGCTCTATAGTCAGGAGAGCTCTATACTCAGGAGAGCTCTATACTCAGGAGAGCTCTATAGTCAGGTGAGCTGACTACTCACCTGAGCTCTATACTCAGGTGAGCTCTATAGTCAGGAGAGCTCTGTAGTCAGGTGAGCTCTGTACTCAGGTGAGCTCTGTAGTCAGGTGAGCTCTGTACTCAGGTGAGCTCTGTACTCAGGTGAGCTCTGTACTCAGGTGAGCTCTATAGTGCAGACTTCAGCCCAGAACAGGGGACCCGTTTTCAATAGATCCAGGTTCTCACCTTTGGCGTTCCTGGATTTCCTCCAGGGTCTGGCGCTGCTCTGTGAGACCATGGAGGAATGCTGGGACCACGAGGCGGAGGCTCGGGTGTCTGCTGGCTGTGTGGAGGAACGGATGGTGCAGATGCAGCGGAGCAGTGTGAGTCCTGAGGAGGCCGTCACCGTGGTTACCATGGTCACAAACGTAGGCTACCAACCCAGAGAGTCTGGCCTATGACGAGGACGAGTTCACACTGACCTACTTTCAAGGACAAGCGTTCCGCCGGTGCTGCTGTCACGGCTGAGGTGAAATGCATTGTGGGACATCTGGCTCTCCCAGACCCACATCTGGTGCACATTCAGGAACGCTGGTGGAGCCCAGACCTTCTGTGAAGGCTGGCAGGCTGCAGAACCTGGGTGGTGACTGGCAGCACTGGGGGGGAACTTGCTGGTGACCTCACTTCCTGCTTTGCATTAGTTTGTTTTGTGTTACCATGGCGCCCTCCTCACTGATGGGACCTCCGTCCCTTGTGACCGGGTCTGATCGTACCCGTCTCACCTGCTGACCATGAGGAGGAGCTCACGGACACGATGGGGAACCGGTGCGGTCAGACGATCCTCGCCACCGTCTGAAGGTCATCAGAAGGTCGGATCTTTCTGTCAACGTCACCATGGAAGGCAGCAGCGGTCGTGAAAATGGGAATGTTGCAAATTTATATTTTTCTATTATTTCCGAATCACATAAGCTTATTTAAGGTTTGGAGCAGCAGCAGTCAGCAATGGCGCCCAGCCGGCCGTTCTCAGGTCTGGACGGGGGCGTTGCCCCCTCCTCCTGGTCTCAGCTGGTCTCAACTGGTCTCAACTGGTCTCAACTGGTCTCAACTGGTCTCAACTGGTTTCCAGTCCTGGTCTGTGAACATCAGTGTTGCTCTTTCACTGGTATTTTTGTCAGCATGGATTTATTGTTAAGACATCAAAGTAAAAATTTATTTTTAAAAAAATCTGATTTATTTGTGTGTGTGTGTGTGTGTGTGTGTGTGCGTGCGTGCGTGAACATACACATTCTACTAGCAAAGTGAGGACATTTTGCCTGGTCCCACAACTTCAGAGGACAGATGGACACATGTTTGAGCATTGAGCAGTTTCTATTGGAAGGAGAACTCAAACATTTGCTATATGATGGGATGTGGTTCAACGGCAGGAGGGACACACCTGATCCAAACACCTGTGTGAAGGTCACCTGTGCAATGGTTGATGCTTAGTTCTGCTAATAAATCAAGACGCACAATGATGATGTAAAAGTTTCACATTTTTTACTGTGTCGCACAGGAAGTGCTCATAATTCCACAGGAAGTGCTCATAATGTCACAGGAAGTGCTCATAATGCCACAGGAAGTGCTCATAATGCAGTTGTGTGTATATTTTAATTGCTAACGTGACAGGCTAACTACAGCCGGCCACGTTAGCTTGATGTTAGCTGTAGGTTTGAACTTCCTGCTCATTATGGGATCCACCCCCAGTGGAGGGTGTGAATGTCCCCATGATGCTGAAACAGACTTGTCCTACCCAGTTCACTGGCTGCCACCTTCTGCAGGTATGAAGGTGGAATTTCTGTCCTGTTGGCAGGAAGAACACCAACCCGAACATGAACTTTGTCTTCTGGAGTTGGATCTGGGTTGTTAGGGGACAGTGGAGACACTCAGAAACATCTCCAAAGGTCTGGTGCAGGTGTAACAAGGACAGCTAGGACAGGTGTACCGTGTAGGCGTCCTTCACATGACCTTTCAGCACCAGTTAGACATCATCAGCTCAAACTCCGTGGCCACTGTCTTCCTCTAGACCCACACTGTCACATAAGACGAGGGGACGATACGTCCTGTCCTCGTCCGTTTGGGGGTTTATGAATCTTGAACTGCGACACACAATCAAAGCTTTATTATTGGTGGAAATATGTCACATGACCTGGACCAGCCCCGAGCCCAG
>NC_042285.1:29147575-29162575 GCF_901000725.2 Takifugu rubripes | reverse complement strand
TCCTGTCAGGGCTGTACGGAGCGTTTTGTGTCCAGTCCTGATGAGGTCATGGACGTCATCGATGAAGGAAAAGCAAACAGACACGTGGCCGTCACCAGTGAGTCTCACCAGAACCGCAGCTACACCCCTGACAGGAATTAGCCACAGAGGTCACAGGACCCTCCTGGCTTCTCTTCACTGGCTCCTCTCCTGGCCTACGAGGTCAAGAGGTCAAGCTCCTGTCAGGAGACGGTGAAAGCACCGGATCGTCCCGGTGGACCGCTCCACTCTTAGAGTGCTGGTTTACTGCTGGTCCCAGAACCTGTAGGCCGGGCTTTAGCCCTCAGACCCCCCGCTGTGCAATCCAGGTACAGAAGGATGACTTCCTCTCTACAGTCGTCATGCTAGCTAAGCTAATGCAGGAGCCGTAACATTTAGCATCCTCTTAGCAATGCTGCTATGGGCCGAGGCTGCTCTCCATGGCAGCCCAATGACCTCTGACCCCTCAAGTTTTGTTCTGCATCCTCCGTGTAACAAATTATTTACCTGTAGGAGGGGGCGGAGCTTGAGATGAAGGCGCTCCTCAAAGGTGTCAGTGGTGTGTTGTGCTCCTGCAGACATGAACGAGCACAGCTCCCGCAGCCACAGCATCTTCCTCATCAGCATCAAGCAGGAGAATGTGGAGACGGAGATGAAGCTGTCAGGGAAACTCTACCTGGTTGATCTGGCGGGGAGCGAGAAGGTAAATCTGGTGCTTCACAACCTCACAACAGCAGGAGCCGCTTCCTCCACCTGAACACCAGAGAGATTATCAGAATCAGTCAAAGGCTGATCTGAGAGGCTTGTGTGAACAAAAGATTCTCTCGCTGTTGTGTGGAGATCATTCAGACTCACAAACACTGAGGACAATGATGATCACATGACTGCAGACGCCAACCTAGGTGATGTATTTCAGGTGAGTAAAACCGGAGCAGAGGGCGCCGTGTTGGACGAGGCCAAGAACATCAACAAGTCTCTTTCTGCCCTCGGCAACGTCATCGCTGCTCTGAGTGAAGGAACGGTGAGTGCTAACATAGCATCTCTACTGCTAGCTAGCATAAGCTGGGCTAAAGTACAGTGGAACCTCTACTTACGAAATTAATTGGTTCCAGAAGTTGCTTCGTAACCTGAAAATTACGTAAGTAGACGCGTTTTCCATGTAAATGCCCTAATCCGTTCCAAGCCCCCAAAAATTCAGACATAATTTTCTTTATAAATCATAAAAATGCATCAAAACATGTAACAAATACATGTTACAATTAGATTACCGCACAATAAATGTAGGAATTCAGTGCAAGGCTTCTCCAGGAACAAAATGAACTTTATTACAGGCTAATCTTACATTAGCCGTCATTACTAGCAACGAATGTTAACACTTGTAGTAACACCGCCATCTAATGGACAAACATACCAACACCCACAATAAATCCCGAAGACGACAAAGAAGACGCTGGGATACACAAACTTGTACAGATTGACGTCCCTCCTAGGCAGTGGGATGTCAGGAAGATGCTAGGCGATAGCCAATGGGATGTCAGGAAGATGCTAGGCGATAGCCAATGGGATGTCAGGAAGATGCTAGGCGATAGCCAATGGCAGAGCAGCGACTAGCGTGTTTGTGTTCGCTAAACTCCGCGAGCTGCGAGTAGCAGCGGTAGCGTATTTTTGCCTTTCGTATCCTGAAATTTATTTCGTAACCAGAGGAAATATTTTCCCATTGAGACGTTTCGTAACCTGACAATTCCGCATGTAGAGACGTTCGTAAGTAGAGGTCCCACTGTAGAGTTCATATTTAGAAATGTGCACCAATGATGAGGGACGGATGTGTGTCGGTCTAGAAAACCCACGTCCCTTATCGGGACAGTAAGATGACCCGGATCCTGCAGGACTCTCTGGGAGGAAACTGTCGGACCACCATCATCATCTGTTGTTCGCCGTCTGTTTACAATGAGGCAGAAACCAAGTCCACACTGATGTTTGGACAGAGGTACGAAAGACTGTGAAGATAAGCTGTCCTGACCATGAGACGTTTGTCCTGTCGTTGTCCAAGCTTCAGCTCCTGTGGCCAGTTGATCAGAGATGAGGCCACAGAGCTGTGGACAGACCGCAGCAGTCCTGCCCTCCTCCCCGGGTGGATCACGGGAAGCTGCCTGCAACCCTGAGGATCAGAGCAGATTGTTGAGCCTTCAGGACGCTCCAGGGCTCCTCGCTGTGCTCCAACAGGTTTCTGTTTTGTTTGCTGTGTTCTAGGGCCAAAACTATAAAGAACACAGTGTCTGTGAACTTGGAGCTGACAGCAGAGGAGTGGAAGAAGAAGTACGAGAAGGAGAAAGAGAGGAACCGCAGTCTGACCATCATGATCCAGAAGCTGGAGAACGAGTTGAAGCGCTGGAGAAAAGGTGAAGCTGGTTCTGTTGGTGGTGACTGGCACCAGGCGCTGCTGGTTCTGCACATGTGTGACAGGAAGAGCTCCCATCTCCATAGGCAGAATAGTCCGGTGCTAACGGGAGCGGTGACTCACCTCTGCAGGTGAGGCTGTTCCTCTGGACCAGCAGCTGAGCAGCAAAAACAAGAAGGGCAGCAGTGAGGCAGCTCTGGCGGACAGTTTGGCCCCGCCCCCCGCCCCACTGTCAGACGGAGAAAAGTGTCAGTATGAGGCGCTCATCACCAACCTGTATCAGCAGCTGGATGACAAGGTGGGTCCCACCTGGTCCTGGACCCGAAGCAGGTCACAACCCTGAGCTAACGCAGATTAACGTCACCTTTCAGGATGACGAGATCAACCAGCAGAGTCAGATGGTGGAGAAGCTGAAACAGCAGATGACGGAGCAGGATGAGGTGAGTGTCACCTGCAGGCTCCTCCCCGACAGCCCAGGTGTTCACGCCCACGTCTGCCTCGCAGCTGCTACTGTCCGGCCGCCACGAGTACGAGCGTCTGCAGGATGAGCTGGCGCGGCTGCAGAGGGACGGTGATGCTGCCAAAGAGGAGGTGAAGGAGGTGCTGCAAGCTCTGGAGGAGCTCGCTGTCAACTATGACCACAAGAGCCAGGAGGTGGACAACAAGAACCACTGCAACAAACAACTGAACGAGGAGTTGGCCCACAAAACTGTGAGTCTACCGTGTGTGAAGGAGGGCCCGGGTCCTGAGAGGAGTCCAGGTGCGGCTAACCTCTGGCGTCATCTTAGCCCTGCTGCTAACGTTCGAGGGTGCTGATGAGATACAGAGACCTGATGCTTTCGCCCGTCAGTAGGAGACTGGTCCTGCTCGAGGGACTTTCTCCTGCCACTGTTGCTTGTTGGGGGTCAGGCTCTGAGGTTCTGAGTGTAGCGACAGGCTAGAGCAGCGGTCCCCAACCTTTCTATCACCGCGGACCGGTCATGACGATATTACTGCGGCCCGCAGGGGTTGGACTGCCGGGTTAGTGTGCACACAAAGACTCACAAGCGCTACTCTCTCAAAATAAGCTACAGATACACTACAGAGACGAATATAAAGAACTTTTTATTTTCATGAACATTTTAACTCACCATAACGATAACGAGTCCTGAGCTTGTTTCTCTGCAAGGAGACGCTCCCTGGGAGTGATGGGAGACAGTGACACCCGAAGTGTGTTGCTGATGCCCGGTCTAACCCGCGTTAGGTCCTTTCATGGCTGTGGGGGCGATTTCAGGGTGTTCTGCCGTGACTTTAATCCAGAATACTGGAGCACCAGGTCCGGTTCACATTTACTGATGCGGTGGCCCTTCTTCTGCCCAGCGTGTTCCTCTTACATCATGGGCTTGTCTTCTAAACTAGGGTGGTCGCCGCAAATTACGCAGAGCAGGCTTGGAATCACCTACCGGGATAAACCCGTATTTCAGGAGAACTGCTGATATTGTCTGTTAAAAGCTCTTTTTCTTCTCCCGGTACCAATCGATCCGCGGACCGGTACGGTCCACGGCCTGGTGGTTGGGGATCCCTGGTCTAGAGGGTCCAAACCTAAATGAAAGGGGGCAGGAGGCAGCAGGAAGTGTGGATAATGCTCTTCCCCTCTATCCAGGTGAGTCTTGAGGCCATTCAGAGGGAGTTCTCCACACTGAAGGAGATCAGTTCTCATCACAAGAAGAGGTCAGCAGAGATCCTCAATTTGCTTGTTCGAGACCTGAGTGAGATTGGCAGCGTCCTCGGGATCACCGAGCTCAAAGCTGTAAGACTAAACCTGTGATTATTTATCACTCCTGGGAGGGGCCACTCTCATCTCGCCTGTGTCCATCTTCAGATGGAGACAAGCGGGGCGATGGAGGAAGAGTTCACCACAGCTCGCCTCTATGTCAGCAAGATGAAGTCAGAGGTCAAATCAGTGGTGAACCGCAGCAAACAGCTGGAGGTTAGCTTGAGCACCAATGCCAGCAAACTGGGGGCGAACGAGAAGGAGCTCAACACCTGCCAACTGCTGGTCTCACAGGTACTAATGGGTCCAAGTGTCACAGGACCGCCTGGAACGGTTCCTCAGGCTAAAAGAATGAAGCTAACGCTGCCCGTGAGCAAGGTAACGAGTGCTTGATGTCACAGCTGCAGGCAAAGATCAAGTCTCTGACTGAGGACCTGCTGAAGATGGAGCAGGCAAAGAGGAAGCTCGAGGAGGGTCAGGACTCTCTGATGGAGGAGGTCGCCAAACTTAACGCTCAAGGTTGGAGTGTGTTACCATGGTAACAGGAAATGCTACTGTGCAGACAGGCCTGCAGCTCTAAAAACAGCGTGTGTGCCCGTAGGCCAGATGCACGAGGTGATTGTGATGGACAAGGAAAAAGAGCACATGAGCAGACTGAAGGACGCTGTGGAGATGAAGGTGAGTAGAACCGTCACTCGTAGTTCAGCCCGCGTCCCAACACAAGCAGTCCTGCGTTTGTTCCACAGAGAACTCTGGAGGAACAGATGGAGAACCACAGAGAGGTTCATCACAGACAGCTGAGTCGCCTCCGAGATGAGATCGAGCAGAAGCACAGAAGCATCGAGCAGCTCAAAGAGTAAGTTATGGACTGGCTGATGGTTCTGGACCTCGCAGACAGCAGCGAGATGTTTTTGAGTGAGGAACATTTCTTCCAGTGTCGGTCAGGCTCTGCAGCTGGAGAACAGGAAACTTCAGGCTGACTTGGACAAACTGAGAGCTGAAGAGCAGAAGAAGGACCAGAAACTGCAGAAACTTCTGTAAGTCTGTCAGATTTGTCCAGATGTTTCACTGACATGTGGCCTAACTAAGTGAACGCTGTCCTCCAGGACCCTCAATGAGAAGCGAGAACAGGCCAAGGAGGACCTGAAGGGTCTGGAGGAGACGGTGGTATGTGGGCTTTTAAAAGGTTTCACCTCAAAGTTGAATACAGGAGCTCAGCGGTTCTGCTTCCTCCAACAGGCCAAAGAACTTCAGATGTTGCACAACCTGAGGAAGATCTTCATCCAGGATATGGGTGCTCGAATCAAGAACGTGAGACAAGCATCTTAATCTGAATGCTCTAAAATGTCACAGGTCATTTCAGGAAGTTCTGACACCTGAAATGTGCCAGACTGAGAAGTTCTGTTCATTCTGAACCCTGTTTGTTGGTCTCTGAGCAGAGTTTAGAGAACGACTGTGACGAGGCTGGAGGCAGTCTGGCTCAGAGGCAGAGGATCGTCTTCTTAGAGAACAACCTGGAGCAGCTCAGCAAGGTCCACAAGCAGGTCAGCAGGACACATCTGAGCACCAAGACCCTCCTGTCCAACCACACACCTGTCTGGAAGAGGTCCGAAGTCGGTGGAAGACTGAACCAGCTGATGATTGATGGACAATCTTATCATTTTTGAGAAGTTGTCATGTTGATGGTCAGGAGAGCCTCAGCTTCAGTTTGGACTCTTGTTCTCCAGCTGGCGCAGGACAATGCCGACCTCCGCTGTCAGCTGCCCAAGCTGGAGAAGCGCCTTCGCGCTACAGCTGAACGTGTCAAAGCTCTGGAAGCTGCCCTGAGGGCCGCCAAGGAGTCGGCCGCCAAAGACCGCAAACGCTACCAACAGGAAGTGGACCGCATCAAAGAGGTGGTGCAGTCCAAGAACGTCTCTAGGAGAGGACACTCTGCCCAGATAGGTGAGGCTTGCTCCCTGAAGGAGGCACAGCGTCTCAGGCTTTCTGTCCACATGGGGGCGCTCTAACATATCATTGGTCTCATTTGTTTGCAGCCAAACCGATCAGAGCTGGACATCAGCACTATCAGCACCCGCACCCGGGTCCGTCTGTCAGGCCGGCCGTCCGAGGGGTAGGGGCCGCGGCCAGTCCCCGTCACCACGCTGCCTGGCAGCAATGGCAGCAGCAACGACCCCACCAGGACCGCAACAAGTAACCTGCAGGTGAGTGGAGTCCTCACACTAGTAAGTTTCCGTGGCAACCCAGCAACAGCACCACATCTGGAGGTGAGCACAAACTTGTCACCTGCTGCTGTTGCCTGTTGGGGGTCTAGCTGGGGGTTTCTACCAGACGCTGTATGAATAAAGTTGAACTGAAAATTTCAGGCGAGCACAAATACGTCCTGTTGGTCCCTGTCAGTACCAGTAGGTCACTTCCTGTCTGTCCAGGCACCAGATGACTCAGCTCACCACTCTGCCTTCACTGGAACCAGAACCAGAACCTCAACAGCCAATAAGTGCTTTTCATTCATTTACTGGCGAAGCAGTGAGTGACCACCAGGGGGCGACAGTCGCGTGAGTGACCACCAGGGGGCGACAGTCGCGTGAGTGACCGCCAGGGGGCGACAGTCGCGTGAGTGACCGCCAGGGGGCGACAGTCGCGTGAGTGACCGCCAGGGGGCGACAGTCGCGTCTCTACCAAACAATCAAACTTGTATCTTTTTCCACTCATCAGAAATTATTGATCGGGATCATTTTTTCCAAATTAAAGGTGTTTTCAGGCCAGTTCACATGTGGACTTTCTTTTTAACCTCCAGGGAAATTTGTACCATTTTATTCTTATTAGATGTGATTGTTCAAAGTGTAAAACTGACATTTGATATTGTTGTAGAAGAAAAACATCTAAAAATGAATCAAAGGATGAGAATTGATACGTTTATTGATTCCCGACATAAACTTTAGAATCAATATTTGTGCTCATAAGTTCCATTCATAATTAGACAGATTTTGAATAAGAATTCTTTATAAAAATAAAACTACTGTGTTTGTGCTAAAGTGTTTTTCCTGTTTAAATTGGAATTTTTGCTGCTTTTTGTTATTTTGAAATGGATGTTCTGTGGGATTTGGTGTGAAAAGCTGTTGACCTTTGACCTGTTGATGCACCTGGACTCACCTGTCTGTAATCAACTCATCCTGTGGTGACTCGTTTTATCTTTACTGTTAATCAGAAGATTAAAAACTTCACACATTCACAAACTTCTGTCACTTGATTGCAGCAACGTGATAATTTCAAACAGAACTCAGTGAGGGTCCCTGGCGACATCACTTCCTGTCCAGGTCGAAGATGTGTTGGCTCTCAGTCAGGATGAACTCTACCACCTGGTTCTGGAACACCATGTTGACCGCCATGTTTCCAGCGTCCAGCTCCGGCCACATCAGCGTCGGCCCGAACACGATCCCAAAGCCCTGAGTGGACATCAGGTTCCTCCTGGAGAACTTCAGCACGCTGAGAAAACATGAAGATGTCTGGTCAGAGGAGCCCTGACACACAAGAAGCAACACCTGGGAAAAGTTACACACCTGACCATGAAATCAGTGAAGCAACAACACAAGTTAGCCTTTGAGCACCTGCTCAAATCTGGCCTTCACCTGTCTGCTGTCACTGAAGCACGTTTGTGTGTTGAGATGACATCAACCACAACTACCAGTTCATAAAGAAACCTCTCAGAAACAACACAATCATTTAGCTTCCCCAGACATGCCTGAGGTACCTCCACAGGTGAACCCGAGCAGGTGTACGAGAAGGTCTACCTGAGCAGGTGGCTGAACAGCACCTTCATGGTATCCTGGTTGGGTTTGGGCAGTTCTTGGATCAGTTTCTTCATTCTTTGGAGTTTGCATTTGGAATCTTTCATCTCTGTGCAAAGACACAGGTGGACTTGGTTAAGGTGGGTTGGGGTTAGGGTTGGACCGGCAGAAATGAAGAGGTGCAGTGTTGTCGTGGAAGACACCTGCTTCTGGCTGGACTTACTGATGGCATCCACAAACAGAGGGAAGAACCTGAAGGGGAACAGTGGTTCAGGTAGTTCCCTAAAGAACATTTTGAGAGCCCCTGTGACAACATGGATGTCTTCCCACTGACTGTGATCCAGGTCCAGGTGTTCCTCTGAGAAAAGGAAGACAACGGTAGATCATTGAGGTCAGTGTCACTGGACTGAAGTAAAGCATACAAAACCTTCTCAGACCAACCGTGATCCACAATGAAGCGAAGTTTCTGGATGGTGGCCAGGTTTCCACTGACTCGGTAGATCCCATCCACCTCCAGCCCTGAAAACACAAATCAGCACTTGGTTCAACCAAAGTCTGCGAGAAGATGGAACATTAGCAACCATTGGCTGGGGCTCGTGGGAGGGGCTTAAGCAAACCCCAGCAGTCATTGGTCCAGAGACACGTGGACAGGTAGGCAGGTCACTTGAGAGACGAGGTGCTAGTTTAGTTCCCCCTGAGCCTGGAGGGGAACAGCGAGTGTACAGGTGCACTCACAGTCGACACTGCTCTTTATTATTGGCACCCATCTTTTTACAGCCACACTGAACATTTGTAAGCTTAGATGGGAACAGAGTCTCTAGCTTAGCTGAGCAGCTCGTTGTTGCTATGCTAACTTGGCTGAACTTGAACTTGTGACTGACAGCACAGCGTACCTCGCTTTTCAACGGCATCCAGACAGACCTGAACAAACTTCGGTACCGTGGTTCCTTCACGCTGGCAGAGGGTCTGCAGGTGGCAGCCAAAAACCTGATCTGGCACAAGCAAAGACATGACGGCACCTTAATGAGCTTCGCCTCTAACAACAGCTGGAAACCCTAAACCTGACCCTGACCCCCTGACCCTAAACCTGACCCCGACCCCCTGACCTTAACCCCGACCCCCTGACCCTAAACCCTAACACCGACCCCCTGATCCTAAACCTGACCCTAAACCTGACCCTAAACCCTAACCCCGACCCCCTGACCCTAAACCTGACCCTGACACCCTAACCCCTAACCCTAACCCCGACCCCCTGACCCTAAACCTGACCCTAAACCTGACCCTAAACCCTAACCCCGACCCCCTGACCTTAACCGCGACCCCCTGACCCTAAACCCTAACACCGACCCCCTGATCCTAAACCTGACCCTAAACCCTAACCCCGACCCCCTGACCCTAAACCTGACCCTGACCCCCTAACCTTAACCCCGACCCCCTGACCCTAAACCTGACCCTGACCCCCTAACCTTAACCCTGACCCCCTGACCCTAAACCTGAACCCAGTTCTAGCCTCAGCCTTAAAACCAAGTCCTAAACCTGAAGAACACCTTTGTGTGTGGACCAGCCAAAATTTCCTCACTTTGCTATGAAGATTTTGGTACCAAAAGCAAACACAAACACACACACTCACATAGACCCACACTCACACACACCCACACACACTCACACACACACACTGCACACTGCACACACACACTCACATAGACCCACACTCACACACACCCACACACAAACACACACTCACACACACACACACACACACACACTGCACACAAACACGCACACTCACACAAACACCCACACACACACTCACACTCACCCACACTCACACACACACCCACACTCACCCACACTCACACACACCCACACACACAAACACCCACACACACAAACACACACTCACACTCACACACACACACACACACACACACTCACACTCACACACACCCACACACACAAACACACACTCACACTCACACACTCACCCACACTCACACTCACACACACCCACACACAAACACCCACACACACAAACACACACTCACACCCACACCCACACCCACACCCACACTCACACACACCCACACACACACACACTCACACTCACACACACCCACACACACAAACACCCACACACACAAACACACACTCACACTCACACTCACACACACACACACACTCACACAAACACCCACACACACACTCACACTCACACTCACGCGCACTCACACACTCACTCTCACACTCACACACACACACACACACACTCACTCTCACACTCACACTCACACACACCCACAAACACACACTCACACTCACACTCACACTCACACTCACACTCACGCGCACTCACACACTCACACTCACACTCACACTCACACTCACACACTCACACTCACACTCACACACACACACTCACACTCACACTCACACTCACACTCACACTCTCACACTCACACTCACACTCACGCGCACTCACACACTCACACTCACACACACACACACACACACACACACACTTGGGGGTTATCCTGAAGGTCGAGGCAGAGAAGAAGACACCTTTGATGAGGCCTTTGTCCTGCAGGGTCCTCATGGACGGCCGTCTGCTGATGAACTTCTTCAGTCTGTTCTTCACGCTGTTCTTGTCAGCGACCTCGGAGGTTGTGTGTTTTAGTTTGGAGCTGAAAACATCTGCAGAACATGGTGCTAAAGCTCAGCTGGGGAGCTGAAGGAGACTCCAAGCTTCAGATCGGCCAGGTACTCACTGATGGAACGTCTGTGGACCTGATTCCGATGCTTGATGTTTGGTGAAGTGGAGTGTTTAGGCAGGGAACTGTGTCTGGACAGGGTCTCCATGCTGTTGGACCTCTGGAGCGGAAACCATTCATCTTTCATCTAAAGGGAACGAACCACCAGCTCGGATTCACCAAATCGGCTTTGTTTCAGGTGTTGTTACATCAGAAGGTTCTTACTGGAGCCTTGATGGTCTTTCTGATGGTGTCGTACCAGCTGGCAGCTGTGGAGGAAGAGTCCGCCTGGATCAGGAACTCACTCCCGGTGTTGGTTGTGATCTACCACAGATCAGACACGTTCATGCACAGAGTCGTTAAGGGGGTCTACTCAAGACTGCTTATAGAGAACCGGCAATTGACCTGACAGACCAGGTTCCAGAACAGGGTGCGGACCCTGGTCCGGACCAGGGTCCGGAACAGGGTCCGGACCAGGGTCCGGAACAGGGTGCGGACCAGGGTCCGGAACAGGGTCCGGACCAGGGTTCGAACCAGGGTCACACCTCTGCTGCTTCCATAGAAGCCTCATCCACAACATATCGGCCCCCTGCTGGGCCACATTCAGAGTTCCTGTCTGAGTTCTCGTTGGAGACTTTAACATCATGTCGACGTTGTCATGGCAGCTTCAGAAACGGCTTCATCTCATTCCTGGAGTCAGCTGGTTCCTCCAGCAGATCAACCAGTGAAAAGCAATTTTCCAAATATTCTTTTCCTGAGATCCTGTCGCCTGGTGAGGCTCTGAAGGGGGGGGGGGCAGTGAAGGTTGGCTAATCTTTTTTATGTTCTAATATTTGAAGATGATCAAATTGGACCCCTGAAAACAACTGGAAACTACACCTTAATTTCTTATCTCCCAAAAATTTCCGCACAGTGGAAATTACGTTAAAAAAATGTATCCCATCAGCCTTTGTGGTATCACGTGATACCACAAAGGCTGATGGGATACATTTAGTGCACTACATAGGGTACATTAGGTTAGAGGGGGGTTAGGGGGGTTATAGGGGGGTTAGGGGGGTTATAGGGGGTTATAGGGGGGTTATGGGGGTGTTAAATCAAATCAATCTTTATTTATATAGTGTCTTATACAATCAAAATTGTTTCAAGGCGCTTTCCAGAATCCCAGGGCCTGACCCCAGACAAGCAACAGTGGCAGGAACAACTCCCCTTTAACAGGAAGAAACCTGGAGCAGGACCAGGCTCATGTTATAGGGGAGTTAGGGGGGTTAGGGGGTTATAGGGGGGTTGGGGGGGGATAGGGGGTTATAGGGGGGCTATAGGGGGGTTCAGACACAGCAGAAGTCTTGGATGTCTTCAAATTTCCTCCTCCTTAATTTAGGAAAAACTGAGGTCATGATGTTTGGTCTTGAACCTCTCTGGGACTGTACTGGGCTGTACTGGGACTGTACTGGGACTGTACTGGGCTGTACTGGGCTGTGCTGTACTGGGCTGTACTGGGCTGTACTGGGCTGTGCTGGGCTGTGCTGGGCTGTACTGGGCTGTACTGGGCTGTGCTGGGCTGTGCTGTACTGGGCTGTGCTGTACTGGGCTGTGCTGTACTGGGCTGTACTGGGCTGTGCTGGGCTGTACTGGGCTGTGCTGTACTGGGCTGTGCTGTACTGGGCTGTGCTGGGCTGTACTGGGCTGTGCTGGGCTGTGCTGTACTGGGCTGTGCTGGGCTGTACTGGGCTGTGCTGGGCTGTGCTGTACTGGGCTGTACTGGGCTGTGCTGGGCTGTACTGGGCTGTGCTGGGCTGTGCTGGGCTGTACTGGGCTGTACTGGGCTGTGCTGGGCTGTACTGGGCTGTGCTGGGCTGTGCTGTACTGGGCTGTACTGGGCTGTACTGGGCTGTGCTGTACTGGGCTGTGCTGTGCTGGGCTGTGCTGGGCTGTACTGGGCTGTACTGGGCTGTGCTGGGCTGTGCTGGGCTGTACTGGGCTGTACTGGGCTGTGCTGGGCTGTGCTGGGCTGTACTGTACCGGGCTGTACTGGGCTGTGCTGTACTGGGCTGTGCTGTGCTGGGCTGTGCTGGGCTGTACTGGGCTGTACTGGGCTGTACTGGGACTGTACTGGGCTGTGCTGTACCGGGCTGTGCTGGGCTGTGCTGGGCTGTGCTGGGCTGGGCTGGGCTGTGCTGGGCTGTGCTGGGCTGTACTGGGCTGTACTGGGCTGTGCTGGGCTGTGCTGTGCTGTACTGTGCTGTGCTGGGCTGTACTGGGCTGTGCTGTACTGGGCTGTACTGGGCTGTGCTGGGCTGTACTGGGCTGTGCTGTACCGGGCTGTGCTGGGCTGTACTGGGCTGTACTGGGCTGTACTGGGCTGTGCCTAACATGCACCAGAAGCTTTGTGAGGTCAATGATCATGTGACAGCAAGGTGAGACGTTTCCGTCTCTCCTGTGATGTTTCCTCACTGCAGAGGAGGAACATCAGGAGCCCAAAGAGGGACACAAAGATTCCCAATATCTGGAGGTTTCCTCCGATGGTGGGGCCACCTGGACCTGGACCACCTGGACCGGGACCACCTGGACCTGGACCACCTGGACCGGGACCACCTGGACCTGGACCACTGAAAGAGTACCCAAGTGTAGCCCTGAGGAACTCCTCCCATTCAGGAGCACATGCCTGTGAATTAGGAATCTCCACTGTGGACACCACAGAGTCCAGCACCAAGACCGGCCCCAGAGAGGTGGCCCAACATAGAAAAGGTCGTCAGTCTGAGAACTGAGGAGCAACTTCTGGACCTGCCAGGCAACAAAGAAGAGCGCTAAAGCAACGGCCAGGTGTTCAGGAGGTCCGCTCATGAACATCTGGACGTTTACATGCAGCTCAAACGTCTTCTGCTGATCACACGGAGAAGACGTGAAGTTCATGTGACGAGGGTTGAGACTGTCCAACGGGACCTGCGCTTGGGTCTTCACGTACCTGGAAAACATTCTTCCTGCTGGACTTCTCCGCCGTCCACTCGATGGCAGCTCCCGACAGCGAGAGCACGTCCAGCGCACATCTCTGAAAATGAGCGCGTGATGTCAGGAGGAGCAACGGTTCAGAGGTGAAGATGCAGGAAGGACAGGAGCTCCAGCCAGAGCTGCAGGGACCTTCAGGACCAGCTCCTCACACCTGATCTGTGGCTGTTGGCTGTTGCTGCTTATAGAAGATGAGCTGGTCTGAGGTCAGCTCGCTCCACACCATCGTCCAGTTCTTCTTCTGCTTCTTTCCCCTCTCAGAGATTTTCGTCACCGTCAGAGGTTCAGCTTTGAGCTGGAAGCACACAAACACCTGTGGTGACCGTCCCCTTCACCACCCAGGAGCTGCACCAGGGGGCAGCAGAGAGTCGCCATGGACCAGGACTTGGAGGAGTCTGGAGATGTGGGACTCACCACCGCTCCACCGTCTCCTCCACGGACGACGTCGTGATGGGACTGATTCCTGCGGTGCCGACACATCTGGAACAACAGAGACGTGAAAGGAAAGTGCAGCGCCCCTGCAGAGTGGCGCTTCCTGGTGCGTTCTTACAGGTTTCTGGGGGAGGTCGGCCTCCTGAAGCACCATGGACTTGGACTGGCTGAGCCGATCTCCGGAGCTCTGTGGACCTTTTGCACGCAGCTGCACGGCGCCGCCCTGAGGAGCCACCGTCAGATTTGTTGTCCTGTCAACCGAAAAGAGGCTCTTTTCAGAGTAAGCCCACAGTTCTGGAGGCAGGTGCTCCACCTGTAGGAGGTCCTCTACAGGCTGACACCAGGCGTGGGTCCACCCCCGAACAGGACCTGGTGCTGGTGCTGGTGCTGCAGGTGGTGACGTGTTTGTGATCCACCAGAACCCCAACAAACACCTGCAGTCAGCACCCAGGTCAGAACCTCCACTATGTGTCACCTGTCTACCCAGGCGGGCCCACAGGTGATTCGCAGACGTGATCCCCGCCTAGCGTCTGAGCTGGACCGGGCCCTCGGCTGTGGCTCCAAACCCCCAAACTGATCCAGGAAGCGTCAAACTGCGACCGAACTTCCTGTTTTCTTAACCAGCTCGCTTTAAGGTCGCTCCAGAGCGGCGGCGCTCCCGATGAGCTGAACGGGCCCAACCAGAACCCGACCAGCTCCCATCACCACACAGTGAAGCAGCACCAGAACCGAGACAATTAGACGCCGTCTTACCTCGTCGCCATTGTGCTGCCGCCGAGCCGGAGGTGCTGACGGGTACAGGAAGTGACTCAGCATGTGGTTCCTAAAACCCGCTCGAGGCTTCAACTGCTGCAACCCTCC
>NC_042285.1:29107575-29140075 GCF_901000725.2 Takifugu rubripes | reverse complement strand
AGAGCTTTGGCGTCGTCCACTCGGGTCCCTTGAGATTCAACAATAAACCCGTCAGGCTGCAGAACAACGTGCACACCCTTTTGTCACATGCACTATTGTATCTTTAAAGTTCATGTGCCCCACGTGACCCTTCAATCGAACAGGAGACAGCAGAGCCAGGACTTCATTTCCCATGAGCCTCTGCTGTTGTCGGCCAGCTCCGTGTTTGTTACCTGACACCTTCATCAGCTGCACCTGGAGGAGTAACGGCTGCGGGGGGGGGGGATGATCCGGGGGGGGGGGATGGGGGGGGTGTACCTTGCAACCGGACCACAATGGGGATCTTCAGGTCCAGGTCTCTCACAGCCATGATGATCCCCTGGGCGATGACATCACACCTCATGATGCCTCCAAAGATGTTGACCAGGATGGCCTGAACCTGAGGACCCCCCCCCACACACACACGCACGCACACACACACACGCACACACACACACACACACACACACACACACACACACACACACACACACTTAATGGTGCACGGACAAAGACCTAGCGTGGTCACGCGTTCACTCTGCTCTTCTCACCTTCTTGTCAGACGTGATGAGTTTGAAGGCTTCAGTCACTTGATGAGCTGTAGCTCCGCCCCCCACATCCAGGAAGTTGGCGGGCGTGCCGCCGTGCAGCTTGATGATGTCCATGGTGGCCATGGCCAGTCCAGCGCCGTTGACTGCAGAGGACACGTGGTCAAACATCACCTGAAGGTCTCTACAGAACCACACGGTTCTTCTGCCTGTTCCTCTCTGACAGCGAACACATCGTCTCCACTGGGACTGATCAGTAAGAAGAACCGCTAGAACCACATCCGCCTGGACCTGACTGACCCAGACAGCCGATGGTTCCATCCAGTCCGATATAGTTGAGGTCAGCCTTGGCGGCCTGCTGGTCCCGGGGGTCCTCCTGGCTCCAGTCGCGCAGGTCGAACACCTTCTTCTGACGGTACTCTGCGTTGGAGTCGAAGTTGATCTTCGCATCCATGCACATGACTGCAGGTGAGAGGGGCAGAGGTGACCCGGGGCCAGGACCAGGGCTGGAGCCAGGGCTGGAGCCAGGGCTGGAGCCAGGGCTGGAGCCAGGGCTGGAGCCAGGGCTGGAGCCAGGCTGGAGCCAGGGCTGGAGCCAGGCTGGAGCCAGGGCTGGAGCCAGGCTGGAGCCAGGGCTGGAGCCAGGCTGGAGCCAGGCTGGAGCCAGGCTGGAGCCAGGGCTGGAGCCAGGGCTGGAGCCAGGCTGGAGCCAGGGCTGGAGCCAGGCTGGAGCCAGGCTGGAGCCAGGCTGGAGCCAGGCTGGAGCCAGGCTGGAGCCAGGGCTGGAGCCAGGGCTGGGTGGGTGGGTGTGTGAGTGTGAGGGTGAGTGTGTGTGGGTGGGTGAGTGTGAGGGTGGGTGAGTGTGAGTGGGTGAGTGTGTGAGTGTGTGTGAGTGTGAGTGGGTGTGTGTGTGTGTGAGTGTGTGTGAGTGTGAGGGTGGGTGAGTGTGAGTGGGTGTGGGTGAGTGTGTGTGTGTGTGTGAGTGTGAGTGTGTGAGTGTGTGTGTGTGGGTGTGTGTGTGGGTGTGTGTGTGAGTGTGTGAGTGTGTGTGTGTGGGTGTGTGTGTGTGTGTGTGTGTGAGTGTGTGTGAGTGGGTGTGGGTGAGTGTGTGTGTGAGTGTGTGTGTGGGTGTGTGTGGGTGAGTGGGTGAGTGTGTGGGTGTGTGTGTGTGTGTGTGAGTGTGTGTGTGTGTGTGTGTGTGAGTGTGTGTACCCATGCCAGACGAGTCCTCCACCATGGGATTGATTTCCACCATGGAAGCATCATACTTGATGAACAGCTCGTAGAGCTTCACCATGTTCTCTGCTGCTTCATTCACCAACAATGGAGGGAATCCCATCTTCTCAGCAACCTACACACACACACACACACAGATACACACACACCCACACACACACACTGTTGGGAGGACTCTCATGGACATAAAACCTCATCATAACATCTCAACTATCACTTTATCTTAAGTTAAACCAACTCTAAATCAAATCAATCTTTATTTATATAGCGTCTTATACAATCAAAATTGTTTCAAGGCGCTTTCCAGAATCCCAGGGCCTGACCCCAGACAAGCAACAGTGGCAAGGAAAAACTCCCCTTTAACAGGAAGAAACCTTGAGCAGGACCAGGCTCATGTAGGGGGACCCTCCTGCTGATGGCCGGCTGGGTAAAGAGAGAGGAGAGGAGGGAGGACAGGTAGAGGATAGAATAGGTAGGAGAGGAGAGGGGTAGAGGAGAGGAGAGGTAGAGTGAAGGGGAGGTAGAGGAGAGGAGAAGGAGGAGGAGGGGAGAGAGGAGAGGAAAGAAGAGGAGAGGAGAGGAGAGGAGAGGAGAGGAGAGGAGAGGAGAGGAGAGGAGAGGAGAGGAGAGGAGAGGAGAGGAGAGGAGAGGATAGGAGGGAGAGGAGAGGCACAGAGCACAGAAACACACACAAAAAATATACACAATCGCTTCAACGGGGCCGGCGGTCATTATGCAGCTCCGATGGCAGTGATACCTGCAAATAGATAGAGGGGGGGGGTGGGGTGAAGCAGAAAAACTACACAAGAATCAGCATAACTAGTCTGCTTGATGAGGAGAGGAAAGGAGAGGAAAGGAGAGGAAACCATGACCCAGTGGAGTGACAGAGGCCTGTCAGGTGATCATGTTTCCGGACCCCGGCAGCCTTGGCCTATAACAGCATAACTAAGATGTGACCTAATGATTAGACGACCCCCTAAGTATGATAATTTGTCTGTCTATGATAGTAACTGGAACTACTGAATTAGTAACAGTAAGCTTTTTCAAAGAGGTAGGTTTTGAGTCTGATCTTAAGAGTAGCGATGGAGTCAGCCTCCCGTACCTGGACAGGGAGCTGGTTCCAAAGCAGGGGGGCCTGGTAGCTAAATGCTCGGCCCCCCATTCTACTCCTAGAAACTCTGGGAACCACAAGTAGACCAGCATTCTGAGAGCGGAGCGGTCTATTGGGCTGATAGGGTATCACTAGCTCCTCCAGGTAGGATGGAGCTAGGCCTCTGAGGACCTTGTAGGTCAGAAGAAGGGTTTTAAAAGTTATTCTAAATTTAACGGGCAGCCAATGAAGCGACGCCAGTACAGGACTTATGTGATCTCTTTTGTCAATACCTGTCAGAACTCTGGCTGCAGCATTTTGGATCAACTGGAGGCTTCTTAAAGAGTTGTTTGGACACCCTGATAATAAAGAATTACAGTAGTCCAGCCTGGAAGTAACAAATGCATGGACTAACTTTTCAGCATCAGGCTGCATCAGTAGCTTCCTGATCTTTGAGATGTTCCTCAAATGAAAAAAGGCACTTCTAGAGACTAATTTAATGTGTGAGTTGAAGGAGAGATTTTGATCAAAAGTTACTCCTAGATTCCTCACAGAGAGACTAGATGTTAATGAGATACCATCTAGAGTGATCATGTGATCTAATCTATCCCTGAGAGGTTCAGGACCAAACACCATGACCTCAGTTTTTCCTGGGTTAAGGAGGAGGAAATTTGAAGACATCCAGGACTTTATGTCTTTAAGACAGGTCTGGAGCTTCACTAACTTCTCTGTCTCCTCGGGTTTCATGGATAAATAGAGCTGAGTGTCATCAGCATAACAATGAAAATTTATCCCATGCTGCCGAATAATGTTCCCTAAGGGAAGCATGTACAATGTGAAGAGGATTGGTCCGAGTACGGAACCTTGAGGAACTCCATGGCTAACCCTACTGTATGAGGAGGGAACACCATGGACATGGGCAAACTGGTATCTATCAGATAAGTATGATCTAAACCAGTCTAGTGCTGTCCCTTTAATCCCAATCACATGTTCCAGTCTCTGTAACAGGATGCTGTGATCAACTGTATCAAAAGCAGCACTGAGGTCCAGCAGAACCAGCATAGAGACCAGTCCATGATCGGAAGCTATGAGAAGATCATTAGTGACTTTAAGAAGTGCTGTTTCTGTGCTGTGGTGAGCTCTAAAGCCTGACTGAAACATCTCAAACAGACTGTTCCTCTGCAGGTGCTCCAGTAACTGAGTCACCACCACCTTCTCTAGAACTTTAGAGATAAAAGGAAGGTTGGATATTGGCCTATAATTTGCCAAGACATCAGGATCCAGTGATGGTTTTTTAAGCAACGGCTTAATCACTGCCACCTTGTAGGACCGGGGTACATAACCTGACACTAAAGAACCATTGATCTGGTCCAGGATAGAACTGCCTATCAGTGGTAGAACATCCTTCAACAGGTGTGTTGGGATGGGATCTAAAAGACACGTAGTGGTCTTGGATTTCTGAATTAGCGATGACGCCTCAGAAAAATATATAGGGCTGAAGGAGCTTAAGGGCTCGTTGGAGACCCTGCATGTTCCCACAGTCGGCACATCTGGTGATGGTCCAGTTGTAGGGATGGCCTGGTTAGCTTTC
Source organism: Takifugu rubripes (assembly GCF_901000725.2). Classification (NCBI taxonomy): domain Eukaryota; kingdom Metazoa; phylum Chordata; class Actinopteri; order Tetraodontiformes; family Tetraodontidae; genus Takifugu; species Takifugu rubripes. The sequence goes on along the minus strand of NC_042285.1, from coordinate 29,135,592 downwards.
TCTCTGATAGCTAGAACTTTATCAGTGAAGAAGCTCATGAAGTCTTCACCACTAAGGGAAGAAGGGATACGTGGATCTAAAACACTGTGACTCTTGGTTAATTTGGCCACAGTGCTGAAGAGAAACCTGGGGTTGTTCTTATTTTCCTCAATTAAAGAAGAAAAATAAGCTGTTCTAGCATTGCGAAGGGCCTTTTTGTATACTAATAGACAGTCTTTCCAGGCTACATGATAGCTGTCTATCTTACAAGAATGCCACTTCCTTTCCAGTCTTCGCACTTTCTGCTTGAGGGTCCTGATATGTGAATTATACCAGGGGGCACACCTCCTCTGATTTACTATTTTCTTTTTCAGGGGGGCAACAGAATCAAGCGTGATTCTCAGTGAGGTTGCTGCACCTTCAGCAATAGAGTCAACCTCAGCAGGGCTAAGATTATAATGATTGATCCCTGGGGAAACACACGGTGGTCCTGGGATCAGCACAGGGATCACTTCCTTAAACTTAGCTACAGCATTATCTGAAAGACATCTGCTATAGTAAGACTTTGTTCTGAGCATAGAAGAATCCTTAATCATAAATGTAAAAGTGATCAAAGAGTGGTCTGACAGGACTGGGTTCTGAGGGAACACTGACACATGTTCTACCTCAACACCATAAGTCAGAACTAGATCTAGGGTGTGGTTAAAGCTGTGAGTTGGTTGGTTTATCTGCTGGAGGAAACCAACTGACTCAAGTAATGAAATGAAGCCATTTCTAAAGCTGTCGTTTATAACGTCCATATGGATGTTAAAGTCTCCAATGATAATGACTTTTTCCGTTCTAAGGACCAAGTCAGATAAGAAGTCAGAGAACTCAGACAGGAACTCTGAATGTGGCCCAGCAGGGGGCCGATATACAACTGCAAACAGAAGTGGCTTTTCTGTCCTCCAGTTCAGATGAGTGATGCCAAGAGTCAGGCTTTCAAATGAACTGAAGCTATGTTTTGGTCTGGGATTAATTAATAACTTGGAGTGATAGATTGCTGCCACTCCCCCTCCTCGACCAGTAACCCGTGGAATATGATAATTAAGATGGGTAGGAGGAGTAGATTCATTTAAGGTAACATACTCCTCCTCCTGAAGCCAGGTCTCAGTAAGACAAAATAAATCGATGTGATGATCCGCTATCAGGTCGTGCACTAACAGGGATTTACACAAAAGAGATCTAATATTTAACAGTCCACACTTAATTGTGATATTAGTTTCTCCAACTTGTGCTTCAGTATTAATTTTAATAAGATTTTGGTGATTGACCGCTCCCCTGCTCTGTGCTTGGTGAATTTTTAACCGTGGAACAGAGACTACCTCTATAGTGTTAAATATGTTATTGTTGGTGGATGAGGGTTCTAAGGAAGCAGCAGAGAGGTGTGTAAGACTACAACTCTGCATCCTGGTCTGGACCCTGGATTGTCAGGTCACTTTGGGTCTAATAAAATTAGCCAGATTACTAGAAATGAGAGAAGCGCCATCTCGAGTGGGATGGACACCGTCTCTCCTAATCAGACCAGGTTTTCCCCAGAAGGTGCTCCAATTGTCTATAAAGGCCACCTGGTTATCGGGGCACCACCGTGACAGCCAGCGACGAAGCGATGACATGCGGCTAAACATCTCATCGCTGGCCAAGATTGGGGAGGGGACCAGAGAATGCTACGGAGTCCGACATCGTTTTTGCGTAACTCTAACCTGAAACCTCAAACACACCTCAGACAAAATATCCGTGACAAAGTGTGTGTGTGTGTGCACACACACTTCTGATGTTTGATCAAAGGTTAACGGGTTTTTTGAGGCAACGCCACCTGCTGGGCGTCAGACAGAGCATCATGAGCCGACCTTTGACCTTCTGGAAACACAGCAGCGTTACGGACACAGTGGTCCTGCACCAGGATACAGGTGCATCCTGCTCATTAGAAGACCACCAGAGACCACGTCAGAGGAGTCTCACCTGGCTGAGGACACGTCTGGAGGAAGATCAGAGCAGCTGGAGTCCAAGCTGCTGGAGCTCCAGTCAATGATGGTTTGGAACCAGTGTGGTTCCTCAGGTCAAAGGTCAGCGCAGCTTTGCTAGCAGAGCTGCCCAAGCCTCATGGGACAATATCAAAGGCCAGTCTTTGAGCTCAGCTGATAGGTATCATTCATGAATTATTAACATTTATAAACTTCATTTCATCAGTATTTCAGCCTTGTTGGTCATTTCTATCATCAGCTCTTGATTCCTTCTTCTCCTGTTTCTAATCTGTTGTGTGGACCTTCTGTCTCCCAGAGGACACCAGGACATTTTCAGCCCACACCACACACGTGCACGTGCACACACACGCACCCTAACAGCCTGCTCCATCTTGATGCCCTCCACGATGTCGATGGGCTCCTTCACGATGGCGTCTGGATTCTCTGCTGCGACATCTTCGATGTTCACCCCCCCCTGTGAGCTACCGATCAGAACAGGACCCTGCGGGAGACAGGAAGTATGCATCATGGTTAGGGGTGACACGGCTTATGGGGTTAGGGTTAGCAACAACATCCTGGTTCTGTTAAGAAAGCAGCCTAGCGGTGAAAGTGGGTCGCACGCCCCCTAATGGCAGAGCGCCGCGCTGCAACAAGAAGAAGCGGCTAAAAGTGTCTCGGACAACTGAACTGTAGGCTAGAGCGGCAGATCATTAGCACGTCTCTGATGAGACCTCGTTTACATGGAAGATACGAGTCAAAGAGGGTGTTAGCCTAGCTGATATTTCCTCTGGCTCGATCACCGCTGGATCAAGATCTGGATCTCAGCCATCCAAAGACGTTAGCTTGGTTGAGAGCGGAAGCCGCGTTCCTCTCCTTCCTTTGCTCAGTGTACCTGGCGTGTCCCCCACATGCCGTCTCCAGAGCATCGTCCCCCATAATGTCCTCAGAACTCGTCACTATGGATCCCAGTTTCATGAGTTTGACTCCAGGTGTTTAAACAAAAGGAGCGCACAAACCCCTGTTGTACGTTAGCTAACAATGTTAGCCGCCATCAGCAAACACAGCAGCTTTCAGCCTTTGATCAGATTTAATGGAAATGTGTCCTTTCTTTCTTCAGTTTCAGCCCTCGCTGCGTCTCACCTGGTAGGATCTCTCCATTGTGATAGCGAAGTAGTACTCTCTGCGTGGGTACCTGCGCTCACAGATGAACACCTGGTTACAGATGCGACCTGCCTCTCCAGTCTGTTTGGTGTAGAGCTTTCGACCAATCATCTGAGAGCTGATGTCCCTGGCTTCTTCAGGCCTGGAGGAGGAAGACAACAGCTTGGAAGGTTTTCTGGAGGAACCCAGCAGAAGATACCTCCACATCGTGGACTCTAACAGCGGCAAACATAATTATTTAGCATTTGAAATGACAATTTTTGAGAGTAAAATAAGATCATGGAAACAAAGTACACGTGCAGATTTGACGGCCGGCCGAGAGAGAAGCTACCAGAAGCTCCCAGAAGCTACCAGAGTGGCACCGGCTGACGTTTCCCAACAGAGAAACAGGAAGTGAAGCTGCTGTGACTCAGATGTTCCAGGTTGACTTACGAGTAGACAATCCTGACGCCGCCCTTCAGGCCGCCCTCAAACGTCCCCTTCCCTCTGCCTCCAGCCAGGACCTGGGCTTTGACCACCAAGTCCTTCGAACCTTTAGCCGCGTGCACACACACACACACACACACACACACACACACTAATTATACAATATTAAGATTGTCGGTGAAAGACCTGATGACAGGAGATGTGTGTAAATTATAACATAGTGGGCCACTAGCGCAGTGAAGCAGAAAGCTATGTTTAGCCTGGGGTGGGGGTGGGGTGGGGGTCTATTTAAAATGCACCAAGACGACCACAGAAGACCAGGTTGGCAGCCAAAAGTATTTGGACACACGCTGACACGATCCCAGGTGCAGCCATGACTGAAAACCTGATCTGGAGTCAGTGCGCCGGTTCGGATTCGGCTGCCGATCCAAACTTTAAGGCTCAAGGGTGCACAGGTGAGGCTCACTCACCGATCTGCTTGGCCACAGCATACGCCTCGTCAGAGGAGCTGGCCACCTTCCCAACCGGCACAGAGATGCCCACCTCGCTCAGCAGCCCGATGCTCATGTACTCATGCAGCGAAAGGTTCCTCCTCTGCTGCTGGCCCCCCATCCAAGAAGCAGCCAGAACCTGGACCAGCAGGGTGAAGGGAAAACACGGTGGTTTGACATCAACGGTTAAGCATAAATGCACCAAAACAGAGCAGCTGGCCGATACAACGACCCGTTCCAAACTGGTTTCAGACTGGAAGCTTGATGGACATTAGGATAATCACACGCTGATGTCCAACACTTCACAGGTTTGGAGTCAGACGTCAAAACACATTTCATGCTAGCAGCTGTGACGACTTTTAACAGATTTGGGTTTGTCTGAAGCTTCGGAAAGGCCCAAAACTAGTGGACCCACTTGGTCAAAGCTGCAGTTTAAAACAGGACTAATTAAGCTTCAGATGGAAGACGGCCAGCTGGACCAGCTGGACCAGATGGGACAGTGTCCAGACTGAGGATGAGAAGCCAGAGTCGACAGGAACGTCCCGCTCCGGTCCAAGGGCCAGTTCGGTATTGACCATAAAGAGGAAACAACCAGGAACCTTTTCGATATGTCGAAACCTTGAAAAATCTATTCCACTTTTCTATTTATATCATCAAAGAAACAAAACAGCTCGTACAAATTAAAACAGAGAGAACACTGAGTTGTATTTAAATGGCCTCAACAGAGCCGCGGAACACCAGGTTCTAGCTGGTTCGGTGATAGCAGGTCGGACTAGCATTTAGCCGTGTGCTAGTTCGCACCGACTCAGACTCAAATGTCAAATATGACCCTCAATGTTTTCGGTGGTTATAAAGGTCTGAGAGCAAACCCGACTGGGTCCGCCTGGATCGAAGGCAATTTTTCATTTTGGGTGAAACAACTTTACCTTTGAAGTAGAATTCAGGGTGTTTCTGGTCCCCGAGTTTCTCAGGCTAGCCGACAGTCGGCCGCAGATCAGGGACGCCGCCATGTCTGCTCTGGGAGGAGGCTCACCGCGCATGCGCATGTCTGCTCTGGGAGGAGGCTCACCGCGCATGCGCATGTCTGCTCTGGGAGGGAGGCTCACCGCGCATGCGCATGTCTGCTCTGGGAGGGAGGCTCACCGCGCATGCGCATGTCTGCTCTGGGAGGAGGCTCACCGCGCATGCGCATGTCTGCTCTGGGAGGGAGGCTCACCGCGCATGCGCATGTCTGCTCTGGGAGGGAGGCTCACCGCGCATGCGCATGTCTGCTCTGGGAGGAGGCTCACCGCGCATGCGCATGTCTGCTCTGGGAGGGAGGCTCACCGCGCATGCGCATGTCTGCTCTGGGAGGGAGGCTCACCGCGCATGCGCATGTCTGCTCTGGGAGGGAGGCTCTCTGCGCATGCGCATGTCTGCTCTGGGAGGGAGGCTCACCGCGCATGCGCATGTCTGCTCTGGGAGGGAGGCTCTCTGCGCATGCGCATGTCTGCTCTGGGAGGGAGGCTCACCGCGCATGCGCATGTCTGCTCTGGGAGGGAGGCTCACCGCGCATGCGCATGTCTGCTCTGGGCGGGAGGCTCTCTGCGCATGCGCATGTCTGCTCTGGGAGGGAGGCTCACCGCGCATGCGCATGTCGGAGGCCGCGATCACACAAACAAAAAAGTTGAACCAGTGGATTTTGCGAGTTTTACTCAGAAGCTTCTTCTGCTTCTTCCTGCTTGGTTCAATGATGACTCCCACTGCAGCTGCTTCTTTTGTGGAAAGCTAGAACACATCATGAAAAACACTGTTTTGACTAACTAGCATTAAAAAATTGTTCCAGCCAATTTACCTTGAAAGTTTTGTTGAAGGTGCACAGTTAGAATGGTATTCTGTTCTGAACTCTAAGGACATTCTGTTGAAACACAAGTCCTTTTCATTGGGACTTTAATAGCACCAGAATGTGAGCATTATTGGAGCAGTCCCATCTGGTTATTTAGAGCTGAACAGAGAGCAGGAAGTCAACCATTGTCCCTGTTGTCACACAGCCCAGTAGTTTAACCAGCAACAGCAGAAACGCAACATTAATTAGACTCCTGTTAAAAAAGGCATGTTATTACAGGCATGTTATTACAGGCATGTTATTACACCTCGCTAGGAACGCTGTGACTGGAGGAAGGTCTGGCTGTTACCCAACTGTTACCTGTTAACTAGTCAAGTTCAGGAACTTTTGTCAGAAATAATTCATAGATTTTAGCCATCCAATCATCATATAGTTATTAGATTTGATTTGATAGATCGATTAAATGTCTCAAAACATGATATAAAGGTGAGGAAATTAATAAGCTAATCTTTATGCCAAAAATTGAAAAGTCTAAATCTATCTTTGTTGGTTACAAAGAGATCTTTCTATGAGGGGTGGAATCTTCCTTCCAGGATGGATGATCTATTATTGTATAATTCTTTATTATCAGGGTGTCCAAACTCCTCTTTAAGAAGCCTCCAGTTGATCCAAAATGCTGCAGCCAGAGTTCTGACAGGTATTGACCAGAGGTCACATGACTCCTGTACTGGCGTCTCTTTATTGGCTGCCCGTTAAATTTAGAATCATTTTTAAAACCCTCCTCCTGACCTACCAGGTCCTCAGAGGCCTAGCTCCATGCTACCTGGAGGAGCTAGTGACACCTGACCATCTAATTATGAAGTTAACCTCTTAGTTCTGCTGCTATAGGCCGAGACTGTCGGGGTCCAGAACCATGATCACCTGATCACCAGGATGCTGGAACCCTGCTGGGTCATGGTCTCCTCTCCTCTCCTCCCCTCTCACCACCTCTCTCTCTCCTCCTCCCCCTCCTCTTCTCTCCTCTCCTCTTCCCTCCCCTTCCCAACTCACCTCTCCCCTTCCCTCCCCCTCTCCCCTTCCCCCTCCTCCCCTTCCCTCCCCCCTCCTCTCCTTCCCCTCCCACCACCTCTCTCTCTCCTCCTCCCCCTCCTCTTCTCTCCTCTTCCCTCCCCTTCCCCTCTCCTCCTCCCCTTCCCTCCCCCCTTTCCCCTCCCTCCCCTCCCCTCCCACCACCTCTCTCTCCTCCTCCCCTCCCACCACCTCTCTCTCTCCCCCTCCCCCTCCTCTTCTCTCCTCTTCCCTCCCCTCCCCCTCCCCCCTCCTCTCCTTCCCCTCCCCTCCCACCACCTCTCTCTCCTCCTCCCCCTCCCCTCCTTCCCTCCCCCCTTTCCCCTCCCCCCTCCTCTCCTTCCCCTCCCCTCCCCTACCAAGAGGACACATGTTTAAACCCCTCACAGCTCAGCTCATTTATTGAGTATTTAATTATTTTTCATACAAACACATTTTAGAGGCACATTAATGTAACATTTGAGTGGCAGAAGAACGTGGTGGTCGCCGCTGTGCAGTGGTGCCATCGCACCATCAGCCTGACGTCTCCTGTTGCCCCGAGCAACTGAGAACGGACACATCAGCCGTCGTCAAGTCAAACAGAGCAAAACTCTTCTCTTGTTTTGTACAAATCAAAGAGAAGAAGTTAGTTCAGCTGTCCTGTGGTGAGTGGTTCAGAGGGCCCCCTCACACACACACACTCACGCCCCCTCACACACACACACTCACGCCCCCTCACACACACACACTCACTCACCCTCACACACACACACTCACTCTCCCTCACACACACACACACACACACCGTCCCTCACCCACACACACTCTCCCTCACCCACACACACTCACGCCCCCTCACACACACAGCGGTCAGTCTGAATCACTGCTGCTGCTGGACGAGTCGGTTGACATGGCCTCCACGTCGTCCTCGTTCTCCTTGTTATGTCCAGGTGGATCCAGGCCAAAGTCGTTGCCGTGGTGAGGAGGGAGGATTCCCACTGACATGTCAGAGGACTGCCAGGGGTAGTGAGGCGTCAGGACGTCTGAGGAGAGGACGCAGGTCAGTGAACAGCAGAGCTTCATGTCCTTCACCATCAGATTCTCCTCTGCTTCTGCTCAGCTGTCAATATTAATGTTTGACAGCGGGAACAGCGACACCTGGTGGCAGCTGACTCCACTTTACAAGATGAATTCACTGCTGAAAAAACCTGCTCATCAGTGTAACTGTGAGCCAACTAGTCTCCTGGGATCTGGAGCGGCTTTTGTTGGACCTACGTCTGTGACACTTCGGAGATGCAAGTAACCCCTCCAAAAAGTCTCAATCCCACATCCTCAACCCAAGAGGCGCCCCCACAGCACCGATCCAACCCAAGGGGTGGCTTAAGCTCACAGGACCGATAGTTGTCTCAGTTTGAACATAAACATTCACCAACGTTCACTTGTTCTCAGAGAGCCACCTGCTGTGATGGTTCAGTCTCCATCTGTATGTCACCGTGTTGATCTAAGTGATTTAAAGTGACTAAACCAAAACAGAGTCCTGCCCACAGCGGTTCTGAGAGGGGCTCACCTGGTAGCCGCCCAGCGGCCAGGGCGTCTCCCGGCAGGTGCCCGTTCATACCATTGGACGGCAGGTTGGCCATGTGGCCTAACAAGCCGCTTCGCATCTCCAGGTCCGTCGGGTAGGGTCGGCGAGGATCACCTGAGGACCCAGGTGTTAAAACATCGTAGAACAGGTGAAATAATCTCTGTAAAAGCTCCTAAAAACACTGAAGCCAAAGTTCCTGTTTCATTATAGAGTCAAGGTGTTCCACCTTTACAGAAAACAGCTCCAGTAAGGTTGGCAAATGGACGCGGTTACATTTGGGCAAGAATATGTCAACGTCTGTGGTTTATTCTGTGGGACTGTATTCTGGTCACGTCCATGTGGAGCGCAGCACCCAGGTAGGGTTTCACCACAGCGTTGCAGACACAGGCGCATCACTCCCTGGGAACTGACGCTGCTAGTTCACCTGCTGAAGTACCGGAGACTTTGGTTCCTACCTGGGACCCAGTTGAGGGGTGCACACACAGCATTGCTGGCGCTGATTCTGTGAGCATACTTGATGATTTCCTCTGAGGAGATGTTTCCTGCAGACAGAAAAGGCGGTGAGTCGACAGAGGAGGTGGAGCTTGGAGCACAGGTGTCTCACCTTTTCTTGCTTTGTCAATCGATTTCAGCTTCTCTTTGGCCTGATACACGGCTGTTGCCTAGAAACCAAGATTGTGTGTCATATCTCTGTGCCACCATGCTCAGAAACACAGATTATTCACTTACAGCTACACAGCCTTTTAAACCGAGCATTTGGGGGTCGGGCACCTTGCTCAAGGGTACCGAGGCGGTACTCAGGTGTCCTGCAACCCCAACATCATGCAATGGTCCACAGCTGCGCCCTGAACTCAGAGCCCGCCACCACCAGCTCAGCCGCTCCAGGTTGAGCAAGAAAATAAGTCCAAACTATTTGTTGCTCTTTTTTTACCGGAGCTTTTGTTGAGAATCACAGCCTGGTTCTTTTGGGCCAAAACAGTTTGGTGGAGTTTGCACCTTTCTTTTACACGAGAACCGTGCTGGAGTGAAGGGTTTTGAGACCGCTACCGTTTTTGCATCCGCATTACTCTTTAAAAAAGAGGTTTGTTTTCACCACCAAGCATTAGTGCGCATGTTACACATGGTACACCACTGTGTCACTAGTGGCCTAGCATGCTCACGACGTGTTGTTAGTGGTTCTCGTGGTTCCACGTGAACGTGCATCGTTTTCCCAGCGTCTCAGAGGTCTGAAGCTGCTCTCCTCCCGTTAGGGTTAGGGTGTCTGCTCAGGGAGGCACCACCCACCAGGATATGCTCGGCCTCCTTCAGCTGTTTCTGGAGCTGCTGGATGTCACTGTCTCTCTTCTCCACCTCCTTCTCCAGCACCTGCATCTCTTCATGAACCTTCCCCTGCTGCTGGGCCACCTCCATCAGCTCCTGGAACTCTGCATCCCTCTGCACCAGAAGTTCCAGGACCTCACACACACACACACACACACACACACACACTTACTTATCTTACATCCATCCCATTTCCACTCTGTATTTGCCTTTTCAACTGCTTAACCACACTTTTAACTGAAAAAATAAAAACAGCCACTCAGACCGTGGATATTGAGGATATTGAGGATATTGTATTTAATCATCACTGTGGTCAAACTACGAAATGATTTGACTCTACATCAATAAACCTAACATCTGAAATGAATCGGAGCCAAATTTACACCCTTTATATTTACAGTAAACATATTAATTCCGTCATCGGGGTTGTGTTAGCTGAGCCTGCGGCTGTCTGTGGGGGTACCTGGACGTCCTCCCCCGGCGGAGGCAGCTTCTGACTCCGGGATAACGCCAACATCTCGACCAGCTCCCTGAGAGACACGCAGGACGGACACCATGACTGCCAGCTAGCGCTACCTCTGTAGCGCCCAGGGTTGAATTCACCCCCAAAATAGGCGCAAACGGTCGGTGAGAAAGAGCCCCGCGACGAGAACCAAGCGGGGCTCTTTCGGTTTACCTGGATAAAACCTCCAGATCAGCCAGCGCAGACAGCAGCCGCTCTTTGGTGGACTTGTCCGCCGTCGTCGCCATGGCTAACCGACACAACCATGCGCTGCAGAACCGTCACGTCACCGCAAACCACGCCCCCGCGCAAACCACGCCCCCATACAAACCACGCCCACGCAACGCGAATTTTAAAATATTTGAAAAGCGTCAGAATCATGATTTCAACGCAGCATAACTGCGCTGTAGCGCGATATTTCAACGGAAATTTAAAAAGAAGGTCACATCGTTGATCTTTTATTCGTATTTTTTATTAGCCCCTTTCTTTGCGCTAACATTACAAGGTTTTTATGACCAGTTTCTTTGGAGAGGTGCTGGAAAAAGCGCAGTTGTCTGTGCGGTTTGCGTTTCCAGCAAACCTCAAACGTCTTCATGACTGGAGCTCACAGCATCTAAAGAGGAACCGGCCCCACCGTCCGCTTCCCCTAAAGAGGAACCGGCCCCACCGCCCGCTTCCGGCAGCCATGCCTTTATTGTGAAGTAAAGCCGGAAGTGCTGCCTGTTTTCGGGTGTCGCGCGACGTTCTGTCACAACAACAGAGCAGAGTTTGACGCCACTCGACAGAATTTTACGAACCTTTCACGTTGGAGCGAATTGTGTTTATTTCTTTGACTTGTGTTCATTGACGGTCTCAGGATGGTTAAAGTGTCCTTTAATTCCGCTCTGGGACGCAAAGAAATGCAGAAGGACGCAGAAATTCTTCTGCCGGAGGAGCAAAGTGTGAGTCGAAAATGGCCAAGCGACGCAGTTCTGAGAAAAGCTTCACTTTTGAGACATGCGCCATAACTGTCGACGAGTTCGGCGCGTTTCGGACTTGTTTCTGTGAAACTTCAAGGACTTTTGAGAGAGTTGTATGAGCTTTGGCTGGAGGATTCCGTGTTAATCAGAAATCCACGTTTAAGCCCGAAAACTTTGGACTTGTGGGCGGTTGGGAGTTAAACCTTCGACTCGGTCTCCCAAAAGCTCACAATTTAGAGTAAAACAGCAGTTTCCGGGTTTTCTTGTTTACATTTTGTGAAGCTCTTTTGTGAAGGATTTTCACGGAAACATGCTTGAACGCACATATCCATAAAAGTACCTTTGGAACCGGACCGACAGAACCGGTTTCTGTCGAATTTGTGTCGAAAGTAGGCAGAACCTCCGCGCATGCGCAGTAGCGGTGGGACTTTCATAAGCTTTTGCGCTCTGCGTCATAAATGATTGGCTTTTTCTCTGGAATATTAAGATATATATTATAAATAAGTAGTTTGGGCACTGAACTACTTTTAATGTGTCCAAGTAACGTGCGTGTGTGTGTGTGTGTGTGTACAGGGTATGAGAGCATTTTATTTGTGATTTGGGTCTGAACAATCTAGGAATCTGTTGTTTGTTTAGGGGGCTGAAGTTGCCGTGCCGACCGGTTCCCCGTCCCGGGCCTGGTGCTGGTGCATGTGTCTGGGCCTGGCCCTGATGCTGTCAGGGGTGGTGATCGGAGGGGTTTACCTGTACCACTACTACTTTACCGAGGTGAGTGTTCCCGCTTTAGTGTTGCAGCAGGGTTGGTCAGTCTTCTCGGTTACCATGGTAACCTCAGCTGGTTTTGGTGTGACTGGCTGTACTCACAATCCCGGAGTCGTCGCCAGACGGTTGAGGTCACGGGGGGTCACGGCGAGACCCAGCGCTCACCCTCTCACTTCATGTGTTCATCCAGGAGGAGCAGGTGTTCTTCTGTGGCATGAGATACCACGAAGAAGACTTCATGGTCAACGATGAGGTAGCAGAAGTGACCCGTTGCTTCCAGCATCTCTGTGGTCCTTTCCTGACCCATCACACACGTCCACGCCGGTGTGATGGAGCCGCGTGGCTGACTGGTTGTTATGGTTACGCAGGTGGACGAGCTGTCGCACCAGCAGCTGCTGCAGCTGCAGGAGAGAATTCAGATCCTGGAGAAGGAGCAGGTGGAGCTCGTCAACATCCCAGTGCCAGGATTTGGCGACGGAGACCCGGCCAAAATCGTCCATGACTTCCAGAGAGTGAGTGCGTGTGTTGGGCAGGACGTTCCAGCCTCAGAACCAGAACCAGAGCCAGTAGGTGATCCTGCTGTGCTGTGTCTCCCTACCAGAGCCTGACCGCCTACTACGACCAGAGCTTGGACAAGTGCTACGTCATCCCGCTCAACACCTCCATCGTCATGCCCCCCCGGGACCTGCTGGAGTTGCTGGTCAACATCAAGGTATCCACAGCACAGAAACTAGCTTGTCCATCAAAAAAAACACAAGAACTCATCCCAGATGTAGGAGAGACAGACGTTCCAGCAGGAGACGGCTGAACCCTCCCTCTGTGGTTGTTCTCAGGCCGGCACCTACCTGCCTCGGTCTTACCTGGTGCACGAGGAGATGGTGGTGACGGAGCGGCTGCAGCGCGTGGACCAGCTGGGCTCCTACATCTACAGCTTGTGCCGTGGCAAAGACACCTTCAAACTGCAGCGCCGGGACCACATCCTGGGTACCTTCCTAGTCCCGCTTATAGCAGAGTCTCTTTCTCAGGTCTCCAGGCTGCATCTCAGTGTTGTCCCTTCTTGGACCCGTGTGGGAGCTGCAGCTAGCGTAGCGTTAGCAGGCCTGGCCTGTTTCTGACTCCTCCCTCTGCTCCTCCACAGGGATGCAGAAACGGGACGTTCACAACTGCCGCAGGATTCGTCACTTTGAGAGTCACGTGGTGGTGGAAACTCAGATCTGTGAGCTGTGAGCAGCAGCAGCAGCCCCGGGGCTCTCTGTCCTCCACTGGCTGCCTGGCTGACTGCCTGACTGACTGGCTGCCTGCCTGAGTGACTGACTGCCTGCCTGACTGCCTGAGTGACTGACTGCCTGAGTGACTGACTGCCTGCCTGAGTGACTGACTGCCTGACTGAGTGACTGCCTGAGTGACTGACTGCCTGACTGAGTGACTGCCTGAGTGACTGACTGACTGACTGACTGACTGACTGCCTGACGGAGTGACTGCCTGACTGACTGCCTGACTGACTGACTGACTGACTGCCTGAGTGCCTGACTGACGGAGTGACTGCCTGACTGACTGCCTGACTGACGGAGTGACTGCCTGACTGACTGCCTGACTGACTGCCTGACTGACGGAGTGACTGACTGCCTGACTGCCTGACTGACGGAGTGACTGCCTGACTGACTGCCTGACTGACTGCCTGACTGACGGAGTGACTGACTGCCTGACTGACTGCCACAGGAGTACAGCGTGAGTACAGCGTGACTGTACGACCATCATCATCATCTTTTGATTAGCATCAGGCACAATTACAACTCTTGCTTTTGCAAACATTGTATCTGTTGTAGCTCTGTGTGTCTTTACCAACTGGAAATCAATCAAATGTGTGTGTGTGAGAGTGTGCGTGTGTGTCTGAGAGTGTGCGTGTGTGTCAGAGTGTGTGTGTGTGTGTGTGTGTGTGTTTACACCTTTGAGTCATTTCTGGCGTTACTAATTCATGTTGTGATTTCTTGCTCACACAAATTTCAACTAATAAAGTCTGACTGAGCTGTAATCTGCTTCAGTCGCCCCCTGCTGGCTGGTGGCTGTATAGCTGCCATCCCAGCATCTTCAGCAAATCCACTGTATAATCAGTTTAAATGTCCATTTTCCTTCCGATGTTTTGAGGTTGGAATTAAAATAAAGGGACGTAATAAGTGATGTGAATTGTGTGTTGCTGTTCTGTGGGTTTAAAGGACGAATCTGAGGACATGGTTCAAAAATGTGTCCTGTTCTAGAGACTTGTCCACCAGCTCCAGCTCCAGTTGACCTGACAGAAGGTCAGAAATGCTGGACTGAGCAGAGCATCAGGGAGCCACCGTCTCTCTCTCATGTGACTGAGTCGCACCTGGAGGACGGTGTCCCTCCGTCCCCCCGAGGACACTAAAGCTGGGACGCCAACAGAGGTCTGAAGGTGTCGCCGCTCCACCCATCGACAGACCCCGCCCCCTCACAAACATGGACGCAGTGGTTTTCTCCCTGGGGGCGTGATGGTGGGCGGGGCTACTGTAACCTTGCTGCCATTGTCAGATTCTGTCCTTCAGGTGGCGCTAATCTCGTTTATCAGATCAGAATCAAATCGGTCTTTATATAGCGTCTTATACAATCAAAATTGTCTCTAGACCCTCTCCAGAATCCCAGGGCCTGGCCCCAGACAAGCTACAGGGGCAGGAAAAACTCCCCTTTAACAGGAAGAAACCTTGAGTAGGACCAGGCTCATGTAGGGGGACCCTCCTGCTGATGGGGGGGGGGGGGGAGAGGAGAGGGAGGAGGGTAGAAGGATGGGAGGAGAGGGGGGAGGAGAGGGAGGAGGGGCTAAATGCTCGGCCCCCCATTCTACCCCTAGAGACTCTGGGGACCACCAGTAGACCAGCATTCTGAGAGCGGAGCGGTCTATTGGGCTGATAAGGTGTCACTAGCTCCTCCAGGTAGGATGGAGCTAGGCCTCTGAGGAGGTCAAAAGAAGGGTTTTAAAAATTATTCTAAATTTAACAGGCAGCCAATGAAGAGATGCCATTACAGGAGTCATGTGACCTCTGTGGTCAATACTTGTCAGAACTCTGGCTGTAGCATTTTGGATCAACTGGAGGCTTCTTAAAGAGTTGTTTGGACACCCTGATAATAAAGAGTTACAATAGTCCAGCCTGGACGTAACAAATGCATGGACTAACTTTTCAGCATCATGGTGGGTCAGCAGCTTCCTGATCTTTGAGATGTTCCTCAAGTGAAAAAAGGCACTTCTAGAGACTAATTTAATGTGTGAGTTGAAGGAGAGATTTGGGTCAAAAGTTACTCCTAGATTCCTCACAGAGAGACTAGATGTTAATGAGATACCATCTAGAGTGATCATGTGATCTAATCTATCCCTGAGAGGTTCAGGACCAAACACCATGACCTCAATTTTTCCTGAGTTAAGGAGCAGGACATTTGAAGACATTATTCTGGGGGAAGGTGTGTTGATGAGCAGCAACAATCACTAAAACACACAGGACAATAATTGGTGGCTCCAAAGGGGGCGCTGCAGCGTGGTGGGAAACCAGCGAGTTCAATGATGAGACATGGAGATTCCCAGGCAGAACAGTCCAGTGGACCAGGACCACACAGGTACGGGGAGGGTGAGACAGGACGAGGTCCAGCTGAGACGCACCCTGTGTGTCACACCTGTGTTTAGGCTCCGCCCATCAACCCTGTGACCCTCATGAATACTCACCGTGGTGGGAGGGTGACACGGAGGGCTAACGTTGAGGGTAACATCCTGCCGGCGTGGCCAGCAGGGGTCCCCTCACCTCGCCGAGGTTCCTCATTGCCATATAAAGACAAAACCGTGGTTAGTTCCTGCTTCTGAAGCGCCGGGTGTCACTTCCTTCCTCGTTGGTCGCAGCAGACGCGTCGCAGCTCATCGGCCTGGCAGCATCTCAGCGGCTGACACTCGCCCTCATCCAGAGTTCACGTCTTCACCCACAGGTAAGAACACCTGACCACGGCCGATGCCGGTGCTTTTATTTTGAATGTTGGTGTGAATGGCAGGAAGTGAAGGAAGTCCTGCTGAAGAGACTCTCAGAAGTCATTATGACCTTTGAACCTTGAGAACTGTTGAAAAGACAAAGTTAGGGGCGTGAGAAGCGATGATGTTTGGCTGGGATTTAATAAAGCTTAAAGATGTGAGACGAGAGGAGACGCTCCAGCAACAGGAAGTTAAAGCAGTGCGGAGCCAAACAGGAAGTTTGCGGTTAGCTTCACTTCAGCAGAAGAAACTGGTTCTCCATGACTCTCTGGGACGCTCTGCTGTGGTCCGAACACCCAGGTAACCGTGGAAACGGACTCCAGTATCCACCACTGTCATCCAACCTCCACTGCTCGATTTTAGTGTCCACTCAGTCATGTGACCACGAAACCTGAAACTCCAGAACTTCAGCAGAACTTCCTGTAACAGCACTGAGCACTCCAACATCTCCCTGTGTCTCTCTCACTCACACACACACACACACACACACACACTGCTGACCCGACCGTGCTTCTCTGTGCCTCTGAGTTTTTCTGTTGAATTGAACATTATCAATCAGTGGGGTCAAAGTTCATCTTCTCGCAGGTTTCCAACATGGCCGCCACCACACCCATGACCCGCGAGGAGGAGGAAGAGCTCAGAGAAGCATTTGCTAAGATTGGTAAGACTTCCACTTCCTGTTTGACCCTTGAAGTGCTTTACGTCTGGCAGAGCTGCTCACGTTGTTGTGACCTCTGACCTCTGGTCGTGTAGACGTGGACAACAATGGGTTCATCAGCAAAGACGAGCTCAACCACCTGTTCCAAGCTGCCAACCTGGGTCTGCCGGGCTACAGAGTCCGAGAGATCGTCCAGGAACTGATGAAGAGCAGTGACCAGCTGACCTTTGACCAGTTCACACAGGTGTGACCCACGGTTCTACTTCTATCTTTGTGAGGACGCTGGTACCCATAGTCTGTCTCCTCATAACCTCAAGCTTCAAACACACCTCTGACGTTGCCAGAACCACAGAGGATGTCCTCACTAGGCTAGTGAAACATGTACTGTGGTCCTCACTGAGTTGTATGCACACAGACAGGCAGGCAGACAGACAGACGGGCAGGCAGACGGGCAGGCAGGCAGGCAGACAGACAGACGGGCAGGCAGACAGGCAGGCGGGCAGACAGACAGAAAGACAGGCAGACAGACGGGCAGGCAGGCAGGCAGACAGACAGACAGACAGACAGACAGACAGACAGACAGACGGGCAGGCAGACAGACAGACAGACGGGCAGCCAGACGGGCAGACAGACAGACAGGCAGACGGTCAGGCAGACAGACAGACGGGCAGACAGACAGACAGACAGACAGAAAGACAGGCAGACAGGCAGGCAGACAGACAGACAGACAGACAGACAGACAGACAGACAGACAGACAGACAGACAGACAGACCGACAGACGGGCAGGCAGACGGGCAGCCAGACGGGCAGACGGGCAGACAGACAGACAGGCAGACGGTCAGGCAGACAGACAGACGGGCAGGCAGACGGGCAGACAGACAGATAGACAGGCCGACAGACAGACAGGCAGACGGTCAGGCAGACAGACAGACAGACAGGCAGACGGGCAGACAGACAGACAGGCAGACGGGCAGGCAGACAGACAGACTGGCAGGCAGACGGGCAGACAGACAGACAGACAGGCAGACGGGCAGCCAGACAGGCAGACGGGCAGACAGACAGACAGACAGGCCGACAGACAGACAGACGGGCTGGAGCGCTACTGCTGTCCAGACGTATTGATGAGTGATTGATGGACCTTCAGGTGGTTCATGGGCTGAGGAGCAGCGAGGTGGCCAAGACGTTCAGGAAGGCCATCAACAAGAAGGAGGGCATCTGTAATGTGGCAGGAACTTCAGAACAGTCCGGAACCCAGCACTCCTACTCAGGTCAGTGAGTGATTATTGATCTGCTGATCAGCCCAAACAGTCACCAATCAGGTGAGGCCGTGGCTGACGGAGGTGACCAAGCTGCTGTTTGTTCCTCAGAGGAGGAGAAGGTGGCCTTCGTCAACTGGATCAACAAAGCTCTGGAGAAAGACGGCGACTGCAAACACGTCCTGCCAATGGACCCAGCCAACAACGACCTGTTCACAGCCATGGGAGATGGAATCGTTCTCTGGTAAGGTCCACCGATACCGAGCTGGTGAGAAGAACCAGCCTGACACAAACATGTTTGACAATGCTGCCGTTTTCTGCTCAGTAAGATGATCAACCTGTCGGTGGCCGACACCATTGATGAGAGGACCATCAACAAGAAGAAACTGACTCCCTTCACCATCCAGGTGAGACACCATGACTCCAAATGAGCTCGTCCTCAGGAAATGTCTTCATGTTTCACCGTCTGGTTCCCAGGAGAACCTGAACCTGGCCCTGAACTCTGCCTCTGCCATCGGCTGCCATGTCGTCAACATCGGGGCCGAGGACCTGAAGGAAGGCCGGCAGCACCTGGTCCTGGGTCTGCTGTGGCAGGTCATTAAAATCGGACTGTTCGCCGACATTGAGCTCAGCAAGAACGAAGGTGAGAGATGTCGTGCTTTTCATTTCAGTACGTGGACCCGTTTCACTGTTAGCTTAGCACGAAGGACAGAACAAAGTAGCCCTCAGCTGCTCCTCACGATTGTTCCCACTGGTGGGATTTAAAGCTCAGACGCTTCTTAAATTGGGTAAACTGGTTTCTGTCTTGATGCTCATCTGAGAGCCGCCCCTCCCCGTATGCAGAAATCCCGTGTGTGCGTGTGTGTGTGTCCCCTCGTCCAAGACAGGACACGCACACACACACATGATTGACAGCTAGCAGCAATCGCCTTATACAGACCTCCAGAGACGAACCGCCACGCGTCGCCGTGGCGTTTTCATTTTATGAGGTGGCCCCAAACTAAACCACTAAACAAAATAATTAGCTGTCATGTTTCCCTCCAACGGCCAACAACACGTGCAGAAAACACACGAGGAAGCGCACGTAGAGGCTCCCGTGACCAGTAACAGGAAGCCGATGGTCGCGCATTAGCTCAAGGTTACACGGGTCTCAATGCTACACAAACGCAGTTTTAAAGTGATGGTGATATCATGATTGTGTGTGTGTGTGTGTGTGTGTGTGTGTGTGTGTGTGTGTGTGTGTGTGTGTGTGTGTGTGTGTGTGTGCAGCACTGGTTGCTCTGCTGCGAGATGGAGAAAGTCTGGAGGATCTGATGAAACTCTCACCTGAAGAGCTGCTGCTGCGCTGGGCTAACTTTCACCTGGAGGAAGCTGGACATGGACGAGTGAACAATTTCAGCTCTGACATCAAGGTCTCAACCCTCAACAGTCTCTCACACACACACACACACACACACACACACACACACACACACACACACACACAGGGTTCAAAGTTTGATGTGTCCTATTGAAACCTGGGGGTGGAGCCACAGCTGTCAATCACTAGTGAAGGTGGACTTCAAGCCAATTAGCATTTTTGATGATGCTGCAGAAGTTGTCACATGGTTTCGGTAAACCTTCACAACATCTCTCAACGTGTGATATTTCAGGACTCGAAGGCGTACTACAACCTGCTGAACCAGGTGGCCCCCAAAGGCGACGAGGACGGGGTCCCGCCCATCGCCATCGACATGTTGGGACTCAGGGTGAATGATCTCAATCAGATAAAACGTTATTGATCTCCGAGGGGTGGTTGAGGGTCGTTGAGCCCTTAAGGCCTGAACATCATCAGCCCAAACACCAAACATTTGTGATTTCTGATCAGAACATTCTGAGTTTGACTTGATCAGCACCAATAAATGCTGAAGGAAGAAGCCTTTTCAGCTGAACCCAAAGTTCAGTCCAAGATTCAGATCACTTGGCCTGTCAAGGCGGACCTTCAGACAAGCATCAACCCTAACCCTAACCCTAAACCCTTTCAGGAGAAGGACGACCTGAGGCGTGCCGAGTGCATGCTGGATCAGGCTGAGCGACTCGGATGCAGACAGTTCGTCATGGCCACCGATGTTGTCCGCGGCAACCCCAAACTTAACTTGGCTTTTGTAGCCAACTTGTTTAACAAATATCCAGCGTTGAAGAAACCAGAGAACCAGGACATCGACTGGAGTGCCATCGAAGGTTGGACATGCTGGCATCACCAACAGAAGGGGCTTAGGGTTACCCCTAACCCTAACCCCTAACCCTACCCCTTAACCCTACCCCTAACCCCTACCCCTGACCCTGACCCTAACCCTACCCATAACCCTTAACCCTAACCCTAACCCTAACCCTAACCCTACCCCTTAACCCTACCCCTAACCCCTACCCCTGACCCTAACCCTTAACCCTAACCCCTACCCCTGACCCTAACCCTACCCATAACCCTTAACCCTAACCCTAACCCCTACCCCTGACCCTAACCCTACCCATAACCCTTAACCCTAACCCTAACCCTAACCCTAACCCTACACCTTAACCCTAACCCTACCCCTAACCCACTTTGATGGGTGTGCTCTTACTTCCCAGGAGAGACCAGGGAGGAGAGAACCTTCAGGAACTGGATGAACTCCCTGGGAGTCAACCCTCGAGTGAACCACCTCTACACGTATGAAGAAAGACTCAACACTTCCTCAACCTCAGCGATGAAGAGGAGTAACGTCATTGTTGTGTTTCAGAGACATCGACGATGCGCTCGTGATCTTCCAGCTTTACGAGAAAATCAAGGTTCCAGTGAACTGGGACAGAGTGAACAAGCCCCCGTACCCCAAACTGGGCAGCAACATGAAGAAGGTGCCTATCGCTTAACCACACCCACCACCACATAACCACACCTACATAGTTTAACCGCACCCACATCGTTTAACCACACACACATTGTCTAACCACACCCACCACCATCTAACCACACCCACATCACTTAACCACACACATGATAATCTAACCACACCCACAGATATTTAACCACACCATCATAATCTAACCACACCCACCATCATTTAACCACACCCACATGTATTTAACCACACCCATCATAATCTAACCACACCCACAGGTATTTAACCACACCCACATGTATGTGACCACACCCATAATAATCTAACCACACCCACATCGTTAAACCACACCCACCCCCATCATTTAACCACACCCACCATCATTTAGCCATACCACTATACATCACCATATTGAGCTAGCTCTATGCTAACAATATAACTTGTCTGCAGCTCTAACCATCAACTTCGGGGTATTAGCACGACATGCCAGAGAAAACTAAATAATATGCGGCAACATTTGCATTGCAGTTGGAGAACTGTAACTACGCCATTGAACTGGGCAAATCCGAGGCCAAGTTCTCCCTGGTGGGGATTGCTGGGCAGGACCTGAATGCTGGGAATCGAAAGCTCACTCTGGCTCTTCTCTGGCAGCTCATGAGAAGGTGACGATGCCGACATCAGCAGCAGCCGTTCTCTGATGGTCGAGATGAACGTTGGTCACGTTGTGCGTGTTGGACCTCCCCGTTTCCTCAGGTACACTCTCAACATCCTGGAGGAGCTCGGTGACGGACAAAAGGTGACAGATGAAACCATCGTGACCTGGGTCAACGAGACTCTCAGGCAGGGTGGAAAAAACACCATCACCAGCTTCAAGGTCACTGACTGCTCCGCCCCACCACCATCAACCCCGCCCCTTTCATTGAATCAACCACTGTGCGTGTGTGATCGTGATGCACCTGCTCTCCTTTTAGGACCCGTCGATTAGCAGCAGTATGCCGGTCCTGGACCTGATTGACTCGATCCAGCCTGGATCGATCAGATACGACCTGCTTAAGACGGAAGACTTGACGGAAGAGGAGAAACTCAACAACGCCAAGTTTGTGCTCCATTTCTACTCATCACAGGGAGCAGTCAGAGCTCCCGACAACTGTAGCTAATGCTAACTGATGCTGAGGCTGTAGCCTGGAGCTTCTGCTCTCTGGAACAGAAGAAAGCCGAAGCCACGCGTGGAACAGGTCCTCCTCACCTACAGACCGGGGACGGTTCGGCTGACCAATGTTCTGCTTTTGGCAGGTACGCCATCTCCATGGCGAGGAAGATCGGTGCTCGGGTGTACGCGCTGCCCGAGGATTTGGTGG
Source organism: Takifugu rubripes (assembly GCF_901000725.2). NCBI lineage: Eukaryota > Metazoa > Chordata > Actinopteri > Tetraodontiformes > Tetraodontidae > Takifugu > Takifugu rubripes. The sequence continues at coordinate 29,113,383 of NC_042285.1, read as the reverse complement.
AGGTCAAACCAAAGATGGTGATGACGGTGTTCGCCTGCCTGATGGCGCGTGGCATGAAGAGGGTGTGAAACTGCTGCCCAGGAAGTGGAGAAACACCATGTTAAAGAGCCTACAGGAGATTTGGAAACACCTGTTTCCTGTGACATCATCAAAGTTAACGAGTCAGCAAAGAATAAAGAGTTTGTAAGAAATTCTTTGTGTTTTTGTCTTTATTGACTTTCAACGAGGGTTTAGTGACATCTAGTGGTGGCAGCACCCGTCGACCTGTGTTCCGAGGCAGTTCTGTCCAAACACTGCCGTCTTTACGGCACCAACCAGGTCAGTTCTGATGGTTCTGCTGTGCTTTGGTACCAGGACATCAGCAGAAAAACACTCAAACACAAAAACCTGACCTGATCCAGAAAAATGGTTTAATGAGGGGAAAACCGGGAATGTGGACATGAGTTCGGACTCCAGAGGGAAACTGTCAGTGGGTCCGCCCGTTACTTGGGCGGTTTGGGCTCGGCCGGGGCCTCGCCGGTGTCCAGGGTCTTCAGCAGGCGGAAGAGTCCGGCGGCCTCGCGGATGCGGCTGAACTCGATGCAGAAGGCCTGGACCTCGATGAACAGGTCTTGAACGTTGATGATCTTGTTCCGAATCAGAGACTGTAGAAAGACGCAGACCAGCCGGACCAGACGGTTCTGGAGGGAGGGGGAGACATCAGAGCCACAGTGGTGCGGTGCGGCGCCTACCTACGGTGCCCTGGCAGTACCTGCATGTACTTGTCTTTGATCTGCTCACAGGTGGAGATACAGTTGGAGATGTACAGGTGGATGAACTCAGCAGGCAGGTCCACGGCCGTGGTCAACCTGAGGACAAGAGCTGTGATTACGGCGCCAGTGCCCACGTCGGCCCAGGTGTGACGGACACCAGTGGGCGGCGGCCTCACCTGTTGACCACCTCCATGGAGTGCAGAGACATGTCCATGTTGACGAGCACAGAGAAATACTCCGTGATCTGGCTGCTGGGCATCAGCTTCAGCAGCATCTCTATGGCAACCAGCGGGTTGTTCTCCACCAGGTCCGGGAGCTTCGCCGGGGTCAAACCGATGTGATAAACCAACCTGGGGTCCTTCTCCAGCTCAGCCAGCAGCTGCACATTTGATCACGTTCATTCGCTTCTCAGACCGAAAACGAGACTTGAGCACACGCCAGTGTGGGCGGAGCCATTGCTCACCTGTGACTGCTGCTGGGCTAACAGCGGACTCTTGAAGGCTTTAGCCATGATCCGTTTAATCTCCAGGCCAGTGCTGTTCTTCACGCACATGGAGCGGTCCCACAGGATACTGTGATCCGGTTCAGTTGGGTTCAGCCAGGCCAGCTCATCCTCACACACGTGTAGCGGCGGCGGCGGACGAATGAACTCGGGCCTGAAGTGACCTGAGGAGAGACGCCACAGGTATCAACAGTGGAGACGTCACCATCAGGAAAACCTTCAGTGTTTAAATTCCAGAATTATTACAACTAATTCGTTTCAGCAATTTCCTAAAAGTGACATTTGAATTCAACACTCGAACACTTACTCTCCAGTGGGGGGCGTGGCCCTGTGACCAGTGAATCCACAATCTGATTGGCTACTGAGCTGTCAAATCCTGAGTTGGACGAGTCTGGGTCGGGGTCGTTGAGGATGCTGGGAAAGCTGGCCTTGCTCTGGGTGGGCAGCTCTGACTGGCGCTCTACACACACACACACACACAAGGATAACACAGGAAGTGCTCGTCTCACTTCCTGTCACACGACAGACCTGCTGCCCCACCAAAAAGGCCAGTTTCCTTTGTGCAGCCCTGCAGCAGTGCTAGGCTGCACCGTTAGCTAGCATTGTTAGCTAGCATTAGCTGGCCTATCTCACCTGCCAAAGCCAGCTGCAGCCCGCTGATGTCGACGGGCTGCGGCATGTTGCCCACGTCCATGCAGGACACCTGCCGAGGGGTCTTCTTGAAGAGATCTCGTGGTGGAGCCAACATCAGTTGTGACAGGAAGAACTTCTCGGGCTGAGTGATGGGAGGCAGGAACCCTGTGGAGGAACCACGGTCCAATATGAAGAAACCCAGAAGACAGTGGAGGATTGGCAAAGCCTTCCAGACCGAGTGTAGGGCGCACTGTAAAAGTGCAAGCGTGCACATCGTGCACATTTACTTAAGCAACTGACCAGGAAGTGTTTCTCCCGCTGGGTTCTGAGCCTCTGAAAGTTACTTTGGTTCCACCAAAGACGAGCAGCAGCCAACAGAAGGCGGTGCTGCATTATAAACGAGCATTTGTGGAAATGCTGATAAATAGAGCCTCAATGGTGGAAAGATCTGTGATAATCCCTAATTGCACCCTCCTTCTCTGCTCCACCTGGTGGGACTGGGGTGGACTGTAGATGTAGCTTTTCTAGATCTTCTCTAAATGTTGTGTTTGAGGGCCATGCTGGACCTGAGGCATCGTCTCAACACACCTGACAGAACTTTCTCCTGCTCCTCGGACGGTGATGGATTCAGAAGGTGGGCGAAGACAGCAGCGAACGGGTTTGCGGCCAGCGGCTCGGTCCGGTACGTCTCCCACAGCAGGTAGAGAGCGATGAGCCGCTGGGGCGAGCTGGGCAGCAGGTCGGGTTGTTGGAGCAGCATGACCAGAACCGAGCCTACCCGGAAGTGCTCTGCTTTGCCGAAGTAATGATGGAAGTGCGTGGAGAGGCTTTCGAATGTGCTGGTACAAGCCTCCTCCGAGATGATGCTTAAGAGGTTGGACAGCTCCTTCGGTGCCAGCGTCATGGTTTCTGACCGCCGCACGACGCTTCTGGTTCTTCGGCGGTCCAAACTAAAAGAAAGTTACTTTGTGGTTGAGGTAGGAAATTTGCCCCCCCCCTTTTTTTTTTCTTTTTTTTTTACAATGCATGTAGTATCAAAGGATCTCAACAGGAACCATTGATGGATACAGCCAGAGCCTTTAGGAGTCCCGAGTGAGCTTCCCCAGTGAGCCACGGCCAGAGTCGTCCCTCCCGCCAGAGTCGAGTCGGTTTGGTTCCGAGCCCGGCTAACTTACTTAAAACATTCAATAACCTTAGTCAGAATTCACCGATGAGTTAGTCCGCCAAATAAATGCATGGATCGATAAATATAAATAAATAAAGAATTTGGTCGCAAAATAAACTTGAAAACACCAGCAGAGGAAATGACGCAGCAGACAATTGTTCTGGGACTTGCGTCCTTTCCGGACAGATTTCAGAGGCGGACACTAGGCAGGAAGTAGTGCTGTCTCTCCTCTGCGTTATGTTCAACTTGCGCGATGCGTTCGGACATAATATATTGTGTATTTTTAAAGGAAATTTGAAGGTTAGGGAAACAGAAGGTTCCAGGTTTAGGGTGAGAGTCTTTTCACTGCAGATTTTGCCCTGCAGGTCCTCCTAAATCCGGGGTCCTTCAGGGCTGATGACCCTCCCCATCATGACCAGCAGCCCCCAGGTTCTGTCTCCATCCTCCCTGAGATTAGTAGATTGTTAACATATGTAACACATCCATCAGAGTTGATTTAAGATGGTTATGGACACATCTGGAAAGGTTCTGTCCAGTCATAGTTAGTTCAGTCCCAACAATGACAAACGCACACGAAAGGATTCACAAACATTAATGTGCCTCACATCAAAAATCGCTTCAGCTACTTTCTTGTAAATGAATCATCCTGATGTTTCATAAAGAGATTCCCCAAACTGCTGTAGTGGATATATTGTGCAGGACTTCCTGAGCGGTTTCTGTCTGTTTGCAGCTTTATTCTCTCAGCTGTAACCAGGCAATAACAGGTGATCCAGCAACAGAAGATGTCTCACAATGGTGTCTGAAAGTCCAAGCTCATAGCTGACAAACGTCTGCCCTACGGCCCAAACTGGGTGAGACCTGTGATGTAAAAAGCACGTGAGAAAGTGCTCGTGAGGTTGGCTGTAGGGATGTGAGGCATCTGTGAATTTGTGAAACAATTTGCTCCGAACAATCTCAAAAAGATTCACACAAATGCAGTGCAGAAATAGCGAATATCTATTTGTCTGCCTAAAAGGAGGAGATCCCGAAAGGATTTCTTCCTCATGTCTGATGGTTCAAAACCAGACATTTAAATGGGCTTTTGAAGGATGGTACTACAAATTACTGTTGCCATTTGAAGGCAAAAACTCGAAAACATAGAAAAATAAAATCAAAATCAATACCGCAATAAAACCACTTCCTGTTCCCGCCCGCTGCATACATGACCTGATACTGCCCCTAGCGGCGGGACGTAGAACAAACGGACAGTCGAACAGCTCCATTAAAAATGATGAAATACAATTTATTCTAAAACCAAGTGTTAAATACGGTTGTTGGTTTTTTTTAAAGAGTTTTTAATTCTCCAAGAAAAATAAAAGTGGCGACAGGGTTTAGTGAATTTTTTTAAAATCAATTTTTACAGGAACTTGGACTAAACGGGGGATAATTTAGAAAGTGTTTTTTCCGTGTCTGGGGTTGTGTGGCAGCAGCGGGGCTGCCTGGCCAGGACGCCCCGCGGAGGCCTCCGTCCTTCCGGCAACAGCAGCGACAGCAGCGCCGCCATTTTGACCGCGTGACCGCGCTGCCTTCAGGGACGTGTGGGAAAAAGGACGACTAGAGCAGAACAACCGCGAGAAGACGAGCAGTAATGACAACAAAGAATATGAGAAAGAAGAACAGTGTTTATTCGTATTCATGATTAAATTCTTTCCGATTTTTTTGACGAATAAACATTTTTATCCAATTGTGTTTAAGCAGATTTTCACTGTCTTCGTTTTTGGAATTCTACCAATTATATTTTCCACCAGAAACATCCAACCAGCCTCTCAGGAAAAATACAAATACTTATAAAATAGAATACAAATTATTTAGAAAAGTAAAAAAACCATACCAACTACAGTTTTCAAAACTATAAGTACCTGGTGTGTACAATACACCAAATAATAGAGTTCAATCACAACGTTTGAAGGTTCCATTTGCATACACAGGAAAAATGATGATAAAAGCCAAGATGAACTAGTTGAAGCTGATCAAGGGTGATCAAGCCTGCATGTCCAGAGTGTCGTCACCTCTCGGGTAACCGTCCACCTCCATGGTCATCAAGAAGTCTGCACACAAACATGAATACACACACCTGAACACACACACAGCGACGCCATCATGAGCCTCCTTCCTCTCATCATCACCCCCCCTCCTACCCTCTGTGTAGTCTGTGTTTGGTCGTGTGGAAACAACCACCCAGGCCAAACCCACCAACAGTGCCACCACCAGGTTAACCACGATCCAGGGCCGCAGGATCTGCTGCTCGGAGCCGGGGGGCCTAGAAGGGGGAGGGAGACCTTGAAAGGCACCTGGCAGCCGGCACGTGTGAGAATGTGTCCTCACCATAAAGTCTGGTTGGCGGACCGATAGAGGCTGATGCGGTCGCTGGTCATTTGCTGACTGAGCGACAGGATCAGAGCAATAAAATACACTGGAGACAGAAGAGATGAGGAGGTAACAGATGTTAGCATGCTAAAGCGATGTTAGCGTTAGCACCCATTCACATTCTTTTCCTGCTAAATGTGGCTCAATCACACACAAGTGATGGAACCACAGCGTTCAGACATCAAAGACGTTCACCCACAGAAAGAAGCCAGAGCAGCAGGATCCAGCCTCAGGAAGCCCCTCAGGGCCATGGAGGCCTTGGCCAAGTTCAGCCTGCAAGATGAACCGCTGTGTTACTGTTCTGTAACACACACACACACACACACACACACACACACACACACACACAC
>NC_042285.1:29095075-29105075 GCF_901000725.2 Takifugu rubripes | reverse complement strand
CCTTCAAGAATGGAAGGCACAGTCAGGCATCAGCTCGAGCCACCATCGTGCACGCCGTCTACTCGTGCACGCCGCCTACTCGTGCACGCCGTCTGCTGGCCCCACCTCTTCCTTCTGGTCTTTCTGGTCGCAGGGACGTTCTGCTCCTCTCCGTCCCCCCCCGGCTCATCGGTGGTTCCGTTGGGTACGTCCAGATTGTCCGTGTCCTGGTCTACAACACAAGACGGCCCTCTGGGGACTGAAGAAAGAGACCGATCGTGTCCCACATGGAACCTACCAGTTGGGGGGGTTCTCTTCTTTTTCTTCTTCTTCTGTGGTGCTGGGTCTCCAGGCTCTGAAGTCAGGGGGTCTCTGCTGGTGGTCCCATCCTCGGTCTCCATTTCCAGAGCAACTACAGAAGATTGGAGAACGTGCTGAGACCGGAACAGGAGCGACACGGATATGTGGCCCCACCTTCACCTTCTCCAGCCTCCTTCTTCAGCTTCTTCTTCTTGCTCTTCACTCTTGGCATCGTGATCTTGTGTCTGTAAGAGGATCAGCAAGTGTCCTCAGGTGAGTGATGCTTCCCTCCTGGAATTAACCTTGACAGCTGATCTGTAGAACCTGCTGCTCATGTGTGTTAGAACCTATGGGATTGACCTGAACTCTGAAGTCAGGAGGTGGAGCAGGCTGTCAGTCCAGCACCTGCAACCCAACAACGACGTGTTGTTTCCTGCTCACCGACGTTCTGACCAGCGTGCTGGTCGCTGGAGTGGCTGGAATGGCTGGAGCTACCGCGGCGCTAGCAGGGTGTGATGAAAGGAGCTAATGTTAGCGTAGCTTTAGCATGTTTACACTTTATGCTACGCTAAAACAAACACCCGTTGGGTACGATGGAAAACCACGTAGAACGGATCTGGTTCTACAAACGCTGCTGTTTCAGTGTGAAGCTCACCTGTGCAGGTGTGTGTGCTCCTTCCAGCCTGTCACTGTGTCTTCTGTCTGTGTTTAATCCTGGAACAGGACGTCATGTGGGCTTTACTGCAGCAGGTGGATCATCTGCTGAGCCTCTTACCTGTTGGCTGCTCAGCTGTGATGTCATAAGCAGCCCTGCCATTGGTCCGATTCCTCTGATTCCTGAAGATCCTCTCTGAGATGATCCCTCTTCATCCCCCCACCTCTGCTGGAGCCCATCACAGTGGTCACCAGGGCGCACGCACGCACACACGCACGCACACACACACACACATGCATGCACACACACACACATGCATGCACACACAGACACACGCGCACACACACACACTTAGTCTTCATTGTGAGGACTATAGATATGATCATCCATCATCCATCCATCCATCCATCATCCATCCATCCATCCATCCATCCATCCATCCATCCATCCATCCATCCATCCATCCATCCATCCATCCATCCATCCATCCATCCATCCATCATCCATCCATCCATCCATCCATCCATCCACCCATCATCCATCCATCCATCCATCATCCATCCATCCATCCATCCATCCATCCATCATCCATCCATCCATCCATCCATCCATCCATCCATCCATCATCCATCCATCCATCCATCCATCCATCCATCCATCCATCCATCCATCCATCCATCCATCCATCCATCCACCCATCATCCATCCATCCATCCATCATCCATCCATCCATCCATCATCCATCCATCCATCCATCCATCCATCCATCCATCCATCCATCCATCCATCCATCCATCATCCATCCATCCATCCATCATCCATCCATCCATCCATCCACCCATCATCCATCCATCCACCCATCATCCATCCATCCATCATCCATCCATCCATCCATCCATCCATCCATCCATCCATCCACCCATCATCCACCCATCATCCACCCATCCATCCATCCATCCATCCATCCATCCATCCATAGTTCACCCACCTCATTTACCTACGTGATGTCATCACTGGTGTTCGTAGCCAAGATGGTGGATCATAAACACCGTAATAAAACTCGTCCCCACCATGAGGGATAAGCGCCGTTCACGTCTGTGCTGAAGTGAAACCTCAAGTCTGAGAATTCTTGCAAACATCTTAGGGGAATCAGTTGTCCGCCAACACTGTGCAAGTGGAGGAGTTTCTGACCTCAACTGGGGATATTGTCGGATGGAGGAAGGAATTCGAGGAGTTCCTCAGTCCCTAGGTGGACTCCATCATCCCCCAAGCTGAACTCACCGAGGTAGTTAGCAAGCGCCTCGGTAGAAATGTGTCAGGGTGGATGAGATCCGCCATGAGTACCTCTAGTCTGTGGCTGTTGTGGGACGGTCTCGCTTGAGATACCTCGGCAGCATCGTGTGCTGGTTCAGAACAGTGTCTCTGGAGTGGCAAACCGGGGTGGTGGTACCGCCTTATAAAAAGGAGAGTGTTCCAACTACAGAGGGGTCACATTTCCCAGCCTCCCTGGGAAGATCGATGCCAGGGTACTGGAGAGGAGAATTTGGCTGATAGTCGAACCGATTCAGAAGGAACAACCTCTCCCATCATGGAATACCAGCTCTTTACCCTCCACAGGGTGCTCGGGGGGTCAGGGGAGTTTACCCAGCCACTCGGCTGTTGTCCTGTTGACTTCATCAAACCAGGACCTTCACCCTGTACTGGGGCGGTTTGCTGCCGAGTGGGAACCAGCACCTCCAAGGCTGAGGCTGTGATTCCCCACAGGAAAAGGGTGTTTTGCCCTCTGCAGGTTGTTGGAGAGGTCCTGCCTCGAATATCTCAGGTGTTGTTCAGGACTGAGGGAAAGATGGAGATCAGCGCAGTTATGTGGTCAATGTTCCTCTGCTGGTGCTTCCTTGGAGATGGGTGAGAAGCTTACGTTTAATAAAGCCGTCCATGTTTTTTTTTAGTATTTTATTTGTTACATTGTCGATATATAAATCATTTTCATGTACGATGATGAAGAGGTCAATGGTTGGCTGAAAATGGCTGATATGTTTAATTTAACTTTTAAAATGAGACTTTAGTGGCGTTTCAGCCGTGGATGAGTTGGAAAACGAAGTCTTTGCAGAGGAACCGTCTCCTTTAAGCCCGGTTCTGGTTCCAGCTGACAGGGGTCCATTGTGGCTCCTGTTGGGCCTCCTGGATGAAGGAGAAGAGCTCCATGCATGAGTTGTGCAGGTCCTCGTTCACCAGAACACGATCAAAAAAGTGGCGGTATTTGGCCTCCATCAGCTGAGAGGCCTCCTCCAGCTGCACAAAGTCGTCCTCCTGCAGCGGAGAACAAGAAGGTTCCCTTTGAAACATGGACAGTTTGGCTCACTGCATCCATCAACCTCGCTTTAAAATTATTACATATACATATATTACATATATTTTTTGTTCATGGGTTATTTTGTCTGTCAGTAAGGTCAGAGATGTGGTTGGGGTCAGAGTTCAGGGTACCGTGAAGGCTCTGCTGGCGCTGTAGCTGCTGATGATTCGAGCGTCCCTCCTGGTCTCTCGCAGCCTCTCAGGACTCGGAGGCTTGATGAAGATCACGTAAGGCTTCAGTCTGGGCGTCCGCAGCATCTGGATGTTCTGAGCAGAAAAGTGTCACTAAAAATATGAACAAACGTCTTCAAATGGAAACATTTGATTAATCTTCACATTTATTACACTGAAAATGACTTAATTATTTATCAATACAAATTTCAGAGCTTCAGTATGTTTCAAATGTAATTTCAGTTTTAATAATTAGAATTCAACAATTTAACACGATATTATTAACGATATTATTATGGACAAATTAGACGGCTTCACCTTTGGTTACATTTATTATGCAGAATCTGACCCAAGATTCTTCTCCTATTTTAAATGTTGATGGTCTACAAATGTTAATATTAAGCATATACCTACATAAATCCACAAATACAAAACGATTCAGTTACATGAACCATTTGTGGAACTGACCATTAAACCAATCACTGATCAATATCAGTAACGACACTTACATGAGGTTCAACGTCTACGATGCAAATCTGTCCTCGTCTGAGGACGTCATCGATAGCATCAACGCTAGTCCCATAGAGATGACCTTTGAACTCACCGTACTCCACAAACCTGAGCACACACACACACACACACACACCCACACACACACACACACACACACACACGTGCGCGTCACAGTTGTGTTCTCAGGTCAGTGTTGGTTCACCTGTGTCTCACCTGTGGTTACTCATCATGTAGTCAAACAGCTCTTTGGTCACAAAGTGGTATTCTCGCTCCATCAGCTGTCCTGCTCTGATTGGACGAGTGGTGTCTGTCAAAACAGGTGAGCAGCCAATTGAAACGCACCAATCACATGCTTCAAGGTCACTTCCTGTACAGGAAGGAAGTGAGAGCAGCTCTGAGGAAGTCTCCATTTGGTTTTGAATCATTTCTAACCCATCATAATCACATTTTCATGTGTATTTTGATGACTCAGCAGAATTTGAGAACTGACCTTGATCCAGTAGAACTGAATTCATTTTAATTGTATTCTTATTCTCTTGCAATCAAACAGGTGCTTCATGGAAACCCAGAGTCTAATCCCCAAACAACTACAGTGGCAGAAAAACTTCCTTTAACAGGGCAAAACCTTGAGCAGGAACCTGTATATTAAATCTGTGTGGATACGCCTGGTGATACACCTGTGCTGCGTCACCTACGAGGTACGGGTCCCTGGAAAGCCAAAGGGTTCAACTTGATGAGTCTTTTTCTGAGTTCATTCACTCCGACTCCTGAAGCACCTGTCCACAAGGGGGCGACAGACCACAGACATTTGCAAAGAAAAAGAAAAACTTCAACACAAAATTACCTTGAAAACAAAGTTTTCCAAGACATTTCAGAACAACATAAAAGTTAAGAACCCAAATTAAATTTGAATAAATTATCGAATGTATAATAACTTCGTTTTGGAACCGAATGGTGTCTCCTTCTGTCTGGTCTCTGTTGGCCAGGCCGATCTCACCAGTGAGGACGATGAGGCGCTGCTTCTCCTGCGGGAGGCGCTGGTACAGTCGAACCTCCTCATAGGGGCTGGAGAGCGAGCCGAGGGTGGGGGAGCAGGAGGTGCAGGACTGCCGCCTCCGCCTGTGGGAGGTCCTCCTCCACAGACAGAAGCTGCGGCGAAATCCAGCTGTTGTTCGTTGGACGACATTTAATCATTTACAGATAAATATCACAACGAAGACGAGTTTTGGAGCTGTAGTTTCTCACCCAGGTAGATTCCGTCAGTGACGTCAGAGGCAGGATCATCTGGAGCGTCAAAAGGTCTTTCGTTAAAAGTTCGTTTATATTTCTGTGATGTCATCAGAATGATAAGAACAAGGACGCACCAATGTGGGTTTCTTCCAGTTCTGAAGAAAGAAGAAAGAGAACGTTTTTAATCTGCAGGCAGACTGGTCACGTGTGTGGGCGTGGCCTACCTGCGATCAAGCGTTTGTCATCTGTTTGGGACAGATCGTCCTCTGCAAGACAACAAACCAAACGGTCAGAAAAAGAACGTTTTAAAATGCAACCTTCGCCATTTGTTTCAATCTGAACGTTTGTCTGGGGGCAGAAGGGTTCTCCTGTTAGCTTGCTGAGCTAACAGTTAGCTTCTCAGCGGTTCGTTAAATCAAAGCAGGGTTTCTACCAATGAATACAATCATCTCTGACAGTTCTCGAGGAATCAGCACAACCACAGACTGATCACACACCGACACCGACACCCACCGTGATCCGTCACTGGGGTCAGCGGGTCAAGAGACAGAGAGCAAGGTCACAGCGGCACCATCTACATGCACCAGAGCTCAGTGCAGAAGAACGATTGTGCAGTTCTGCTGAAGGCTGCAGGTGAGCGTGATGCTACTCACAGGCCCTGATGCAGGTGTGAACATGGGAGGGTTGGCTCCACCACTGCTCCCTCTGTTTGCTACAGATGGTCCAGGAGGCAGGAGGAGGAAAAGCAAAGCATTTTACATCCTTTATTCTAAATGTTAGTTTCTGCCAAACATCAAACAACACTCTGGTGTTCTTGGTTGAATCTTCTGCTTCTTCAGAGTTTCACCTCTTTAGTCTGCTGGCAGAAGGAATGAGACCAGCGCAGGATGCAGCCCAGGGCAGCTTCCTGGCCTGCCACCAACTCTCGTCTGACTGGTCCACCACCTCCAGCAGGTCTCCACGCCTGAACGCCATCCCAGCATCCGGGCAAGGGATTGAGGCGTCCTGCAGGGGGCAGTAGTCCACCATCGCCCTTATGTAGACCTGAAATAGTTGTTTCACACACTAATTTCAAATGAAATGATTCATTGATGATGATGAAAGGATGAATTGTTCCCAAAGTAACGATTCTGTGATCATTGGAAGTCTGTCAGAGTGTAGCTGATTAGAATTTGATGCTCTTATTTGTGGTTCATATGTGGTCGAGCAGCTGTAACAAAATCAAACATCTGGATTCTTTAAGCTGACTGAACTGGACTACAAAGTCCTCCACCAGACTGCAGTGCTGCCCCCCCATCTATCTGCTCTCGACCCAACTGAAACAAGTGGCACATCTCAGGGTGGATTTAAAGTCTACTGTTTGACCAGGACCCAGGTTCCTGAGGGGGCTTCACCAGAGCAGACCAGAGTGTCAGAAGAGTCGTCTCTCGTTGTGATGGACTGTGTCTTTAATGTTTGTCTGCTGTGCGTCTGTCCGTCCCTGGTAGTCCCTGGCAACTTGTGCCAGGGACTACCAGGGATAACCAGGGCTGTGAGTAGGTGGAGCAGGAGCTATCCAAAGGTGGTTGACAGGGCAAGTCTCTAATCTGAAGCCCTCTTGGGGTGAGTCGGGAACCTTTCCACAGCCGAGGCCCAACCAGCTCATGGAGATTTTGACTGTAGTTTGACTGGACTTGGTGCTATGACCTTGACCTCACAGTGGAACAGTAGAGACTCCAAAGTGGCCAAAAACAGAACCCTAACCTCCAGACTCTTCCTCACTCCTACATTGTGCATCTGGTCGGTCCCACATTAATACAGGTGATTCTCTAAAGAACGTTCACGTCAGTACGTTCAGGTGAACCCTTTCTGGATACTTCTTACCGCCTTGAGGCAGCTGGTGCTGCTGTTGCCTGGAGCTTCGTTGGGAACAACTTTGAACAGGATTGTTCCTTGAGAATTAATCTGACAAAATTGAGAGTTTTATTTTATAATTCAGAAAAAAGTCAAAAGTTTGTGGAGGAACATTGGGTGGTTCTCTTTTCAGATGACCCACCAGTATCTGGATGACCTGTTCTGGATCCAGACCCACCACAGGGTTTCCATTCACCTCCACTAACAGATCACCAGGATGGAGAAGTCCTGGGAGCCACAGACCAGTCAGTTTTTCACCCGTGCTGTTCACACATGTTCACTGAGCTTCATCTCACCGCTGCGGTCAGCCAGCCCACCATGGATTACCCTGGCGATGAAGATCTCTCCCGTCCCCTCATCCTTCCTTATGGTTGCTCCCTGAAAACAGACATACGATTGAACAACCTCACTCACAAAGGTCTACATCTGATAAGCTGAGCAGAGAAGAAGCAGGTTTGATGTGAAGAACCACACGAGGGATGGTGGAGAACTTAAGATCACACAGACCATGAGAGACTCAGTGTTCTCTTGGACATTTGATGGACCTGAAATCTTTTGAGCTTGATATTCTCCCACTGGATCAATATCAGATCAATGAGCATCAGGGATGAAACCACATCAATAGTTTCTCTTTCCTGCATTCAGTGAATCCTGAGATGGAAAAACTGTCCAATAAGCACCAATAAAAAGTCCATAAATACTCTTTAATGTGTAACAGAAAACTTGGAAGTCTTTTTCTAGTTCTACAGTATAGTTCTGTCTACTGGTTGTTGCTCTTTCTCCTGCTTGTGCTGCAACAGTCCTCCTGGTCCTCCAGAGGAGCTCCTACAGTGGAGCCATAGTTCCTTCTACAGCCAAACATCCTGTGGGCAACATAAAGGCTGGCCACCTTTGTCTGGTTTGGACTGGAAAAGTTCTCTTCACTGGAGCTGACAGATGAAGAGGAAGAAGAGGAGATGGGGCAAGGGTAGGTGGTTGGATGTTTGTGGGGCACCTTCGGAGAGACTGTGGAGTTCCTGAGAGGAATCTTCCGTTTTAGCCTCTGTGGAGGTGATGACAGAGGTTTGTTGGACACAGTGAAATTCTGGAGCTTGTCGACCACCTCATCCAAGAGGTTAATGGCCCTATCATTCCTGCTATCTGTGACCGTCGCTGCCACAATCTTCTGGCTGCACTGGGGAGCATCCTGAGGACCACGGTCAACACCCTTGGGCAGCATCTGAATGGTTGACCTGAGCTCACCAGCAGGATGTTGTTGGTAACCACACACTGCCAGGCCTTTCTCAGTAGAGCCCAGACAGTTGCTGGCAGGACCAGGTGGTAGATGACCCCCCTGCTGGTTGGAGCCCCGAACCCCAGTGAAGAACTGAGTTCTGTCCGGTGTGCGGACGTTCCTGGAATGACTCCATATTGCTCCTCTTTTATAAAGGATGGGGGAGGTGGGCAGGCTGAGACTGTAGACGGCACAGATGGGAGGAGGAGGGTGGGCGTAATCATCAGTGTGGCTGGAGCCAGATGGAGAACCTGCCTCACCTTTGGAACGATCTAAAAATAAAACCCAGAGTCAAAGTTAAGGAGACCAACAAGGTGGATTATGATGGTGATGAGGAAGATGATGGTGGTGATGATGAAGATTGTGATGAAGAAGAAGATGGTGATGATGAAGATTTTGATGATAATGATGTAGATGCGATGATGATAGAGAAGAAGATTGTGATGAAGATGATGATGGTGATGATGATGAAGACTGTGATGATATTATGAAGATGTGATGATGATGACAATTTTAATGAGGAGGATGTGGTGATGATAAAGATGAACATTATGGTGATGACGATGGTGATGCTGAAGGATGATGGTGATGATGATGATGAAGATGTGATGATGATTGTGATGATGAACACAATGATAACAAAGATGAAGGTTGACAGGAAATGCCAATGATGATGATGATGATGTGATGAAGAATATGAAGATTGTGATGATGACAATGATGAAGATGTGATGATGATGAAGATTGGAGAGTAAACTGCAGGATGAAGCGAAAATGTTCTTCAATCACATATTGACACTTTTGATGTGGTTGTCTGGCTCCTCCCCCATCATTGACTCAGATTAACCCCTCCTCCTTTTACCTGTGCAGGTCAGCCTGGAGGAAGCTGATTGGTTGAGATCTCTCTTCCAAGGTGCTGTGAAGTCATAGTAAGCGACAAGGGGGCGGGACTTGTCTGCAGGGAGGGACAACTGCTTGTCTTTTGTTTCAGTGGCTCTAAGCTCCTCCCATGGCCACGCCCCCTCGGGAGGTATGACGTGTCCTCTTCTGTGATCATTTCCAATCTTTATCAACAGTAGATAAAAATCTGAAATCATTATAATTATTACCTGTAATCCGAGTTAGCTAAAAATCTAATAATCACAGTAAACCGATTCAACCCGGATCAGAAAATATCATATTTAATCTTGTTTTGTTGTTATTTGTTCCAATTTTTTGTCTTCCTCTTATGGTTGCGACACAATAATTGTGATTTCACACTTGTTTAGTATTGAAACATTTTAAAATTTGAATTGGCAAAGTAAAGTTGTACTTTGTGTTATTGATGCTTTATTAACATTCTATTAACCACAACAAATACGTATTTAGCTCCATAGTCATTGTTGTTCATATGTATTTTGGACATGTCTGGTCCCCGTCGGTAACCAACAACCCCCTTCTGGTCCCCGTCGGTAACCAACAACCCCCTTCTGGTCCCCGTCAGTAACCAACAGCCCCCTTCTGGATGTCTCATTGGTAACCAACAGTCCCCTTCTGGTCCGCGTCGGTAACCAACAGCCCCCTTCTGGCTGTCTCATTGGTAACCAACAGCCCCCTTCTGGTCCCCGTCAGTAACCAAGAACCCCCTTCTGGAT
>NC_042285.1:29060075-29090075 GCF_901000725.2 Takifugu rubripes | reverse complement strand
TACTCCCACATAAAGGTGGAGCGTTTACTCCCACATAAAGGTGGAGCGTTTACTCCCACATAAAGGTGGAGCGTACACTCCCACATAAAGGTGGAGCGTTTACTCCCACATAAAGGTGGAGCGTACACTCCCACATAAAGGTGGAGCGTTTACTCCCACATAAAGGTGGAGCGTACACTCCCACATAAAGGTGGAGCGTACACTCCCACATAAAGGTGGAGCGTTTACTCCCACATAAAGGTGGAGCGTACACTCCCACATAAAGGTGGAGCGTACACTCCCACATAAGTATCATTAAGTCCAAATGCTGCTGAACTGTGACTGATGAACAGTTGGAAATGTGCTCGAGAATGGCTGTCAGCAGCTACTGTCCCTCTACGCTGATTCAAGTCATCGGAGTGAACTTGGGTAGGTAGTTAATTATGTTGTGTTATGTTAATTATGTTAATTATGTTGTGTTAAGCAACTTCTGCGGTTGTGCAACACACATCAACATAAATGGTGAGAATCCTCAGTATATTTCTAAATAAATATAAAGAGTCGATCGTTTTGACTTGGTTGTTTCATAAGTAGCTGGCAGGCTGAGAAAGGGTGAGCAGCCCTGGTTTAAATGTACTTGTTATAGTTCCTGATGATCTTCTCAGAGCTTCAGGTTTCTCCACTGGATTACCATCACTATGAGGACAATGTCAGAGTCACACTTTCTGCAAACCAATGCACACAAGGATTTGCTAATCACAATTATGTACATTATTGCATATCATGCCATTTTCTTACAAATTCCAAAGCGCTGACATTCAAATGAATGTCATTAGTTAACTGGTTAAGCACTAAAGAAGACAGCAGGTGAGTTCACCTGACTTCAACCAAAATGGACCGAGGAAGACTGGCGATGAGAGGAGGAACACAAAGAGAAAGAGGACGAGCTGTAGCAGAACACGTGTTCTGAGGAGAGAACAGCATTTCTCACATTTGGCAATGCATATTTTACTAGTTGCTAACAAAGTAAAATGATGTGAACAGCAGAATTATTAACAGTCAGAAAAACCTCTTGTCAAGTCACCAAAATCCAAAACTATTTTCTGCTTTTCACAAAATGTCTCTTAGATGTACTGAAGATGGTGAGACAACAGTCTCACGTGTTTGAATCTGCTTGAGCTAACTTGCTAATATAAGAGTCACCTGGTCCAACAGCTCAAAGGTTAAAGGTCACCAGTTCAGTTAGAAAGTGAGCACCGGTGAACATGTTTACCGTCTGATTTTCTCAGCTGTTTACACCTAAATACTGCAGATCTGCAACACAGTTCAAGTGTGTGTGTGTGTGTGTGTGTGTGTGTGTGTGTGTGTGTGTGTGTCTCACCGTCCTCTGTGTCTTGTTTCATTGTGAAATGTTCCAACACTTGTTTTCGTGTCTGTAGATGGTTCAGAGGAAATTCTCCATAAATAATAGATAAAATTACAGTAGACAACATAGAAGATGGATGGATGGATGGATGGATGGATGGATGGATGGATGGATGGATGGACGGGCGGACGGACGGATGGATGGACGGATGGACGGACGGATGGATGGACATTAGTCATTTTCTGCCACTTTGTACAAAAGCAAAACCTTTTTATCACCTGTCTCAGCAGGGGGCGGGGCCAAACCTGCCTGTTAATGTGGCCCCGCCCTTGAAATAAAGAGCTTAGCTCCACATTTAAACGCAGCAGGCCCTGCAGAAACATCTACTGTGGCCCAGGTAAAACTCTTCTAAACACTGGAACAGATCACACTAGATCACCTTCACAACCAGATTTCAGCACTTCCTGTTCCAGCTTGTTCTAATCTTGGCTGAGCAGGAAGCTTCCAAGTCCAAGCATATCAGGTCACCACATCGAGCTGGACTGTTCCTGCAACTATCAACTATCAGTGAGCAGAAGCTCTTCACCACCTCCACCATCATCACCAATCATCTCCTTCATCATCTTCATTAATAAAGAATCCACATCGTCATCGACACACAGTAGATCATCTATATTCTATATTCTATATTCTATATTCTATCTATATTCTATATTCT
The DNA here is from genome assembly GCF_901000725.2 of Takifugu rubripes. Lineage (NCBI taxonomy): Eukaryota > Metazoa > Chordata > Actinopteri > Tetraodontiformes > Tetraodontidae > Takifugu > Takifugu rubripes. Next base: position 29,088,012 of record NC_042285.1, on the reverse strand, counting down.
TTCACTTTCTGATTTGGCATTTTTTTTAAAGCAGGAATTGTGTTTTAACACACACACACGCACACACGCACACACACACACACACACACACACTTACTTCTATCTCTGCGAGGACCGTCATAACTATAAATCCTTCCCAGATTCTAACCCTCTCACTACTCGGTGATCCTGACCTGAACCCAATTCTAAGCTGAAAACCAGGATTTTCTGATTAACCCTCAAACAGTCCTTGAAGTTGTGAGAATTAGCCAAAATGTCCTCATCTTTTTTTTTTAATCAGAACAAGTATTTTGGAACTTTTTATGTAGCAAGTACAAGAACACACCTTCCAGTCTGGAACTCCAACCTTCTGGTCCTTCAGGTCCTCTGCAGCAGCGTTTTAGTGACAAACAGCAGAGGATGATGGGATCCTCCAACAGAGGAGGATCACCTCAAACAGACAATAATCCTGTCTAATCCACCAGCAACTATTCCCTCTTTCCAGCTCACTCTCTCTCTTTTCTCCTGCTGTTCACTCTTTCTCCTCTCGGCTCCTTCGGTCTCCTCGACTCTTCAGTTCTGCCATGTTCTCACATCAACAGATGACAAAGCTTCTTATCCTGCTGTCAGTCCAGATGTTGGATTTATTCATAAAATTAGCATGTTTTGGTGTGTGTCTGTGAGAGTGTGTGTGAGAGAGAGAGACTGTGTGTGTGTGTGTGTGTGTGTGTGTGTGTGTGTGTGTGTGTGGGGGGGGGGGGGTCAGTCTTCAGAGATTAACACTGACCCTTCAGTAAGACCATAGTTATGTGGATAACAGCAGCCATGTTGGATTCATAGCTCCTCCCCTCAATTTTTCAATTTATAGCAAAACTACCGTGTATTTTTATGATCATTCTCTCTACGCGTTTCAAACCTTCTCCTCCTTACATAGGAACCCTAACCCTAACTAACCCTAAACCCTAGCCTAACCCCTCCTTAAGCAGGAACCCTAAATAACCCTAAACTCTAACTAACCCTAAACCCTAACCTAACCCCTCTTTAAGCACGAACCCTAACCCTAAATAACCCTAACCCCTCCTTAAGCAGGAACTCTAAATAACCCTAAACCCTAACTAACCCTAAACCCTAACCTAAACCCTCTACCCTAACCCTGCTTAAGTATGAACCCTAACCCTAACCTAACCCAACCATAAATCCTCTCTAGTCTTAATACATTATAAATCTTCCCCTCCTTATGTATGAACCCTAATATAACCTAACCTAACCTAACCCCTGATGAAGCAACAATAAAGACATTTTTTAAACAATGGTGGAGGACTCTGCCAGCCCAGGATCAACAAGAGGACTTATAACCTCAAACTCCACGTGGCGCCACTAACCTCTAAGGGAAGGATCTATTCAGTGAACCGGGACAAAACCAAGGACTGAAACAAGGACAGAATACAGACCAGAGTAATAAAACCAACCCAACAGCACCTGTCCGAGCCAAGAGGAAAACTCCTCCCTGAGAAGAGATCTACCACTGGCAGCCAATGAGTCCACCTACACAGGGCAGCACCTGCACACAGGAGTCCAAATACATCATAAAACAATTATGGATAATCAATCAATCAATCAATCAATCAATCAATCAATCAATCAATCAATCAATCAATCAATATTTATATAGCCTCTGTTACAATCAAAATTGTTTCTAGGCGCTTTCCAGAATCGCAGGGCCTGACCCCCAACCAGCAACAGTGGCAGGAAAACCTCCCCTTTAACAGGAAGAAACCTTGAGCAGGACCAGGCTCATGTAGGGGGACCCTCCTGCTGATGGCCGGCTGGGGTGGCCATACTTCAGTAGACTAGCCACAGACACTCAGGATACCTCACCCGTTCAGAGCGTAGGGCCATATCACAAATAACTCACAATCCAAATATCATCATTAAACCCGCTGACAAGGGAAGCAAAATAGTTATTGCACAATCCAAACTCAGGAGCATCATTCTAACACTCAATAATAAAAAAATCATAACTGGTAAATAGAAAAACTACCTATTTGGCCTAGGCAATCCACGCCCGCGTTACTTTCACCTTCTCCCAAAAATCCATAAACCTCCAGACACTTGGACCTGTTGGGGTCCAGGGTTGTGCCTGGTTTTTCCTCCAGGGGCCATGAAGGAGCTCAATTTGCATCAGCTGGCGCTGCAGGCAGGCGCACCTGTAGGCAATTTACATCTGGCCACCTACTTAAGGAGGGTGCGCCTGCCTGTCTGGGCCAGAGTGTTGGTTTCGTTTGTTGAGTGTTGTGGCTTCGTTGGTGTGGCTTTGCTTGTTCTGTCTTCCCTGCATGTTTGAGGTCTTCACGCCGTTTGCTGGACCAGGAAAGTGCAGAACCTATTCATTAGTTCTTTGCAGTCCAGGAGGACTGCTTCAGTCTTCTGTGTCTCCCTGGCACGTTCGAGGCCTCCATGCCGTCTGCTGGGCCAGTGAGCATGCCGAGCCAGGTTCCCGAGTTCTCTGCAGTCCAGGGGGACTGCTTCTGTTTGAGGACTCACCCGTGGACCTGTGAAGTGCTGATGTCGACTCCTGAGCTCCCTGCGGCCCAGGAGGACTGCTTCAGATTTGTGTTCCCCTTTAAATAAACCTCTTTGGACCATTTTTACCACTGTGTCCTGGCCTGCTCTCGGGTTCTGTTAAAACCCCCAAACGTAACAGGACCTTCCTCTTTGAGGTTCCTCCTGGCTGACCAATGGTAGTATTCATCTGGTGGTGTTGCCTGTGCCTTTCTGTGTTGTGCTCATGTATTGATCCATGTGCCTGCTGATCTTAGCTGCTAGGATGCCTGATAGGAGCTTCCATGTGGTGCTGAGGCAGGTTATGGGCCGGTAGTTGGGCGGTACCGTATTGGCCCGAATATAAGATGACCCTGATTATAAGACGACCCCCTCTTTTTCAAGACTCAAGTTTGAAAAAAGACTTTTTGAACACCAAATTTAATTTTTATACAGAAAATAATTACAGTACGTTTGAAACAAATGATTATATCTTCGACCCACTTTTCTCCAGATTGTCGCTACATTTCTCTATTTTCTGTTATCTCTTCTCTTATTTTCTTCTCTTTTCTTTCTTACCGCTATTTTTTACTTTTCTTCTTCGTGCTACCGCTATTTTTATTTTTCTTCTTCGTGACAGGGGTTCGCTTTGGCCTGGGACGTTTAGTTCAGCATTCGCTTTAAATATATCTGGCGCCATCTAGCGTTGTGAATGGGTATAATGTCTAGACCGCGAATGTAAGACGACCCCCACTTTTTCAGTCTTCTTTCAACGCAAAAAACACCGTCTTATATTCGGGCCAATACGGTATTGTGCCCTTCTGGGGGTCCTTCATTATGAGGACTGTCCGGCCCTGGGTTAGCCACTCTGGGTGGTTCCCTGATGTTAGCAGCTGGTTCCTCTGTGCTGCCAGGCCTTCATGGAGTGCAGTCAGCTTCTTGAGCCAGTAGGCGTGGATTTTATCGGGCCCTGGTGCTGTCCAGCTCTTCATTTTGGACACTCTTGTTTGGATGTCTGCTAAGGTGATGACTACTGGGTCTTGTTCTGGGAGTTGGCTGTGCTCTGTCTGTAGGTCTTGCAGCCATTGGGCGGTAGTGTTGTGTGTTGCCTCTTTCTCCCAGATACTCGTCCAGTATTGTTCAGGCTCAGCCCTGGGGGGGCGGGTGGGGGGGTCTGTTGTCATCTTGTTGCCCTGCCACTGAGAGTAGAGTACCTCTTCAGTCGGGGCTGGACAGATGATTGATTGAGTTTAAAGTTGGAACATGTTGTACTTTATAGATTATGTTTTGCCAAGCTTGTTGCACATTATTATTTTTTATTAAGTTATTTGGACACTTTGAGTTCATGTCCAAGTTCTGATGTGTATTTTGTACATAGCTCTTAAGTTGGTTTATGACCTCAAGGCCGGCATTAATGGTGACTAAACCATCATTCCTGGCCTCTTTCAACTGGATGCTACACTCTGTTGGTGTGGTTAGCTGTGAGGCTTTTAAAGGGGAGATCCAAAACAGGATTAATGGAGTTGTAGGAGATAGACCACCATATGACGCTAACAACTCAACAGTCCAAATTGTAGTGTCTAAATTACTAAAGAGTGGCCATGTTGGAATTGAATTGATCATCTTTAATGTCATAATAATTTTACCTTTTATTCATGAGTCCAATAGGAAGCAACCTTCATTTACTTGGGTGACCTGTGGGCCAGTTCTGAATGTGTCACAACAACCAGATGGTCCCCTGAGGTCAGACCTGCCCTGAGACATGACCTGATGGGCACCACAGAGGAGGGGGTCACATGGGAGGGAATACGCTAATGACACCACCGCACGCTAATGACACAATAAGGTTACCTTACATCAGCTGAGGGATGCTGAAAGTGCGGACACACACACACACACACACACACACACACACACACACACAGCATTGGTTCTATCTTTGTGAGGACTGTTAAAGAGAAAATCGAATCCACTCCTGATCTGTTTTATGTTATATCTGAAAAATGAGATGAGCCAAATTGTATTCACGAATGAAAGTCTGTTCCTGTTATTGGATTATTGCATATTTTATATCTGTTAACCCCCAACCCTAACCCTGGCTGAACCTCCCAAATGCTCCTACCTGTCTCTCTGGTACCCCTCCAGATGTTCATAGGTACTAAACAGAGTGTAAACAATTATTTTTCCATCTCTGCGGACAAATGAATGATTCTTCTTCTGCTTCCTACATTCATACCATTTTTATTATCTGATTATTTATATTGGACTTGTGGAGGGTCTGCCGGTGTGCCCCTCCCTGGGTGCACGGACGCTTCAGTTGTTCTAACTAAAGGAGACTTGTGTCTCTGTGTCCTCAGGCCTGTCTTAGTTATTGACATCTGTTCATGTACTGTCAGGACACTGCTGAGGGGACCAGCCTGGCCCCAGTGTGCACGAGGGAACACAGTTCATCAGCAGGCTGTGCGGAACACCAGCAAACACTTTGTCACTACATCAGTCTGTCAATAAAGATATTTCAAGCAGATTCTTGTGACGGTTGAAGAATTTATTTGTGGATGAACAGACCAAATAGTGAAAAGGCATATTGATGGGAGGAGCTGCTGCTGATATAGATGATGAAGATGATGTTCTGACCATGGCCGTGCCCTAAAAACACTGACAGATAAAATACTGATCCATGAAAGGTGGAAGATGATCCAGAGATCCACGATGTTCCTGAGACTGCCCACAGTCAACAGAACAGCTTCCTGAGGCTGCTGGAGATTTCCCTCATCTTCAGTCCATAGATGATGGCATTGAAGAGAGGCTGATAAACAACAAACTGCAAAGTCATGAACAAATGTACAGCTTTTGGGATCCGGGCGTTCAGCCGCACGATGATGATGTCATACGCAGACAGGAGAGAAAAGTTGATTAAAACCAGCAGGTGCGGCAAACAGGTCTGAGCGCTCTTTGTTCTCACCTCTTTACAGCTTTGATATGACACCTGGATGATCTTCACATATGTGAAAAGGATGAAGAACATGGGGATAATACCAGACACCATCAGAGCCACCACGCCGTACACAGACACCGCCCTCGGTGTGGCGCAGTGAAGTTTGTACAGAGAATTATTACAAAAGATGCCATCTAAAGTCCAGCGGCAGAGCTGCAGTCTAGAGCTCAGGGCAGCCATGGCGGCAGCCTGACAGGCAGGAACCAGCCAGGAGGTCAGCAGGAGGCTGCCCAGGGTGCGGTTCCTCATGATGCGGTGGTAATGCAGAGGCTGACATATGGACACGTACCTGTCAAAGGCCATACAGGCCAGCAGCAAAAACTCTGCACCAGCTAACCAGTAGTAGAGGAAGAACTGCAGGTGACAGAATGAAGGCGATGCGGTCTGGTTCTCTGACACCAGGTCCATGAGCAGCTTTGGGTGGACGGCAGTGCTGCAGAGGACAGAGTTGATCAATAAAGCTGCGATCAGAACGTACATGGGCTGCTGAAGGTTTGGCTGGCTCAGGATCAGGCCGATGATGCTGCAGTTACAGAAAACCATCAGAAGGTACATCAGCAGAATCAAACAGAAGAATATGTAGCCGTACTGCTGCACGTGGGTGAACCCCCCCAGAGTTATCACAGTCACATTCACTCCTTCATCCATGTTAGCAGAGGGAACGTGCGCTGGCTCTTTATATCCCCTTTATCCAGCCTCTGTGGATCTCCTGGAACCCTGGAGGCCCCAAAACACCAAACTCACCCTCGTGCTGAGCTCGTTGACCAGCTCCCGCTGTGGATTCTTTTCAACAGTTTCCTATGAAATGGATCAATAATCCATCAACGTCCTGAATGTAGAATATTTGTGCTTGTGACCACGTGGTCGACACGTTGAGACGCACTTTCACAGTGTTCTTTTAATTAGCCGTCACTTTTAATGCTTCACACTATGTTTCCAGACTTTTATTGAGAATGGGATGCAACAAGGCCATCACCCACCATCACCCGAGGGTTGTTCTGCTGGACTGGAACCACACCAGTTCTTCTATGGTGCTGTGATGTTGGAGATGCTAACCATCAGTGCACGTCTCCAGGGTCAGGAGGTCAAATTGTTCAGAGGTGAAGCTCCCCTCAGGATCACCTGACCTCAACACTGGATTTCCAAACAGATGGATGGAAGCAGTTGATGTGAATTCCCTGTGTGGCACCACAGCAGAGGTGACTGCCCTACCCTAACCCTTTAAAATCGCTCACAGACGTGTTGGACCTGTCGGGCCGGCTGTGTCTGTTGTCTGTTCCCATTTCCTGTTTTAGTTTGTCTAACTCTCCTCTCACTTGTGATTACTTCCTGTCAGGTTTTCCTCCTGTGTGATCGCCCAAATGTGTTGCACCTGTGTCTTCTAGGGCAGTCAGTCTGGTTTTAAAGAGCACCCCTGTTTTTGGAAAGACACCTTGTGACAGAGTCATAGCTGTGTCAGTGTTGTGCCCGTGACCTCAGTGAGGCTGTTCTACGATTCCACCGATGCCGTCATGGATGATCCAAACGTCACATATATCACTTTTGATGCTTATGTGGAGATGCAGAAATACAGATATCTCTACTTTGTCATCATGTTGTCAGCATTTGTGACAATACTCTACAGCAACGGTACCGTTGTCTACGTCATCTACGCCCACGAGAACCTTCACCAGCCCATGTATGTTTTCATCGCAGCGCTCCTGGTTAACTCGCTTCTTTACAGCACTGCCGTCTACCCCAAGTTACTGGTGGACTCTCTATCGGACAGACAGGTCATAACATACCCCGTCTGTCTCTTCCAGTGGTTCATGTTTTACTCATTTGGTGGATCAGAGTTTTTACTGTTGGCCGTTATGGCCTACGACAGGTACCTGGCCATATGCAAACCTCTGCAATATTCAGCCATCATGAGGAGAAGAACAGTCGGCATTTTTCTCGCTGTTTCCTGGTTCCTGCCTTTTTGCTGTAATGCTGCTGCTGTTGCTCTGAGTGCTCGACAGAAACTCTGCAGGTTTTCCATCAACGGGATCCTGTGCAGCAGTACAGTCCACAGTCTGCACTGCCAGGACTCCAACCACACGCTGAGAGTGGCGATGTCGGCATACGGTCTGGTTCTGTTGTTCCATCTTGTGGTTCTTTCTCTGGTGCTGATCCTGTTCTCCTACATCAGGATCCTCCTCGTCTCCTACCAGAGCAGTAAAGAGGTGAGGAGGAAAGCTGCACAGACCTGTTTACCACATCTGATGATTCTCATCAACTTTTCCTGTCTGTGTTCATATGATGTGATTCTAGCTAAAGCTAAAATTCATGTTTCCAGAACCACACAGTTAATCATGACTTTCCAGGTCATCATGTATCACCCTCTCTTCAACCCTTTTGTGTACGGCCTGAAAATGAAGGAGATTTCCAAACACCTGAGCGCTCACTTCCATCTAGAACCACAACTGAATGCATCTGTGTAGCATCTTCATGTCAACGTTTCATCTTTGCCGTTTGGATCCCCTGTTTGACAGGTTTCATTTTCACCTCATTTTCATTTTATCAATCGAAATCAAACGTGTGACGGATGTTTCTGGTGTCGGAGGACAGTGAGACAAAACATTTTACAATGGAATTTATGAAAAAAAACACCCCGTCTCAGTCCATCCGTCCTTTGTTAAAATGGCAAAATGAGATTTCCAAAATCTTCCAAATTTAAGAAAAGTCCAAACTTTCAAATAAAGGCTACAGATTCAGCTGGTAAATTAGGTGGGAAATAAACCCTTTTCTAATTTTAACACGTTGACACATGTTGGCGACACTCTCGATGTGATGCATTTCATTTTATTTGCAGCGGTTTTCTTTAATATTTGGTTTTAATTGACTTTTGGTCTCTAATTCTGATGGTTCTTCAGTGTCTGACTGCTTTATTTGCATTTTTATGTCTGCAAACTGACGAATAAATGAATCTTGAAATCAGACTGTTGTGTGTGAGAACCCACTGTTTCCTGCTGTACCTGACCTACCGCCCCCTAGTGGTGGCCTACGACACACACAATGATTCAGCCTAATGAAATGGCTCCTTAGAGATTGATGCCGGCTTCTGATACATTTCCATCTGTTATTTACTTGTTTTCTGTAAAACTGGATCCAATGTGATTTAATTGGTGCCACATCTTCAACAGAAAAAGATGAAACACAAGAACAGCAGGACTTAAGCACCAGGAGACAAGACAGCTTATAGGTGGACATCTCGGGCTGCTTCCTGTCTTCAGGACCGTTGGATGTTTTGCCTCAGGAGCAGGATGTTCATCTTTCCATCTGTTTAGAAATGTGTTTTTCTGAGAAGAAGGATGGACAAGAACAACTGACTATCAAGCAGAACAATGTGCTCCTGAAGGTAAACAAGAAAAAAATGTGCACCTGTGGATGGAAGGTTCTGGTCTCTGAGTGTCAGCAGAAGAAAAGCGGCATCCACAGGAAGGACCTCATCGCTGTTCCTGCTGCCATTCCAGCCAGCAGCCCCACAGCTACGGTCCCCATCACCTCATCAAAGGGGTCCCTCTGGACAACCAGCTGATGGCTTCCTACAGAGAATGAGATCCAACTGATCACTTGCTCTAGAGAAGGATAACGATGGACAACAGATACTGAATCCTGCGTGATCCTAAATGTTTGTTTCATGTCAAAGATACCTCCAGCTCCAGGTGTGATGTAGACTGTTTGGGAGGGGTTTATGGGAATGGCCTGGTAGGAGTCTTCATAGGGGTTGTACGTAAAGACCTACATGAACGACAAGAAGCTGGAAACAGAACCGAGCCTGAAAGCCTTCATGTGTGCCGTACAACATGGATCACTCACTGGGCTCCTCCTCGTCTCCAGCAGAGTGAGCTTCCATGCTCTGAAGAGAAGACAGAAAGCAGGAAGTGACACGTGTAAGTGAGGAGGGAGATGGAGTACAAGTAGACAGGTGACTTACATGGACTCATCCTCACTGCTGGCACACAGGTTGACCACTGAGCCATCTCTTAACAGGACTGTGATGCGGTTCTCCCGTGGATTATTCTCTGGTGGAGTCTGATCTGCAGCGCATATGTGACATGAATATACTAAAAAGTGGACCTGAAAGTTTGACTTGAAGTTCTTACCTCCACATTCGAGACCGCAGCGGACATCCACACACGTCATCTTGAGGTTGACGCGATGCTCCAGCTCTCGTCTGCTGTCGCTCTTATAGAAACAAAGACTCCCATTGATCCAGAGGTCGCACCAGTTCAGCCTCCAGCGTTTCAGCACTGAAGCTGGGCAACAGGCACATGTTGTCACACAGTCAGGAAACTGGATCACGAAGATCCAGCTAGTCTCCTGTAGCTCAGTATAAACCTCTTAAAGGTGTGGTTGAGGACTTTTAAAGGATTACAAAACAGTTTCATAACTGTCACAGTTTTCTACAAGATCTCCAGTTTAAAATTCCCAAACATAACTCTGAATAAGTGTTTGTCTGACTTTGAGCCGTGTGGGCCGTGGGTCTGTGACACCTCTGTGGGCCGTGGGTCTGTGACACCTCCATGGCCACTGGGTCTGTGACACCTCTGTGGGCCACTGGGTCTGTGACACCTCTGTGGGCCATGGGTCTGTGCCACCTCATGTGGCCACTGGGTCTGTGACACCTCTGTGGGCCATGGGTCTGTGCCACCTCCATGGGCCACTGGTCTGTGACACCTCATGGGCCGTGGGTCTGTGACACCTCTGTGGCCGTGGGTCCTGTGACACCTCTGTGGGCCATGGGTCTGTGCCACCTCCATGGCCACTGGGTCTGTGACACCTCTGTGGCCCGCTGGTGGGCACATGGTCTGTGCCACCTCCTGTGGCCACTGGGTCTGTGACACCTCTGTGGGCCGTGGGTCTGTGACACCTCTGTGGGCCATGGGTCTGTGCCACCTCCATGGCCACTGGGTCTGTGACACCTCTGTGGGCCATGGGTCTGTGCCACCTCCATGGCCACTGGGTCTGTGACACCTCTGTGGGCCGTGGGTCTGTGACACCTCTGTGGGCCGTGGGTCTGTGACACCTCTGTGGGCCACCTCCATGGCCACTGGGTCTGTGACACCTCTGTGGCACCTCTGTGGGCCATGGGTCTGTGCCACCTCCATGGCCACTGGGTCTGTGACAACTCTGTGGGCCGTGGGTCTGTGACACCTCTGTGGCCACTGGGTCTGTGCCACCTCCATGGCCACTGGGTCTGTGACACCTCTGTGGGCCATGGGTCTGTGCCACCTCCATGGCCACTGGGTCTGTGACACCTCTGTGGGCCGTGGGTCTGTGCCACCTCCATGGCCACTGGGTCTGTGCCACCTCCATGGCCACTGGGTCTGTGACACCTCTGTGGGCCATGGGTCTGTGCCACCTCCATGGCCACTGGGTCTGTGACACCTCTGTGGCCACTGGGTCTGTGACACCTCTGTGGGCCATGGGTCTGTGCCACCTCCATGGCCACTGGGTCTGTGACACCTCTGTGGGCCATGGGTCTGTGCCACCTCCATGGCCACTGGGTCTGTGACACCTCTGTGGGCCGTGGGTCTGTGACACCTCTGTGGCCACTGGGATCAGCATGTTAGGCCGTGTTGAACTCTCTGACCTAAATGACCTGTGATGATCTCCTTGATTATGATTAATTAGGTGGTTCATGGTGGTTCTTCAGGTCATTTGGTATAAAAGGTATATTTTAGTGTCAGATGTTGTCAGTAAACCTCAGTTTAGGGGGAGGATCAGATATTAAGGTAATAAACAGAACTGAAGACTTCCGACAAATTCTTCATTGGACACAACCATCTCGTCTCATTAACATCTTTAAACCCTCTCCCTCTGACTGACGGTGTTCTTGCACCCCCCCCCACTACCAGAACACTGGGGCTTGAACCCAGAACCCTCTGCTCCTCAGCCCAGCGCCCAGCAGGCTGAGCTACCAGCACCCACTGGACAGAACTATATAGTCTTCATGAGGCCTTCATGCACTTGTCTAACGTTTCTGTGTAAAACTACACTCATATTCTCAAAATTGTTGCAGTTTCAGATCAATGCCATTTTAGATTCGATTATAATCTGATTTCATTCTCATTCAGATTGGACTCACTCTGCCTCCAAAGCCAACCAGACTTCAGCAGCGCCATTGCAGATGACTTAAATCAAATAAAAGTCCTCGAGGTGTGTTGTCCTCTGGAACTCCCTCATTAATCTGACACTAAATTACAGACAGTCTGGATTACCAGCGATTGACCACACCCCCTTTGTTTCCTTGGACCTCGTGATTGTCTTCGCAGTGGTGGACCATGATTAATCCAGCACGAATATAACATGAGGATTAATCGGATTACAGCAAAGACCTCAGATCCTATTTGGTGTTTACAGTGACATCACTTCCTTTTAAATGCCTGTCAAAATAATAAACAGTGAAACTTGGAAAACAGTCTGTATTATCTGTAAAAGATCGTTAATATGACTATAAAAACTGCAACCTCGCTAACGTGTCCATGTGAATATGTTTTGGTTTTAAATCTGTCCCACTTATGGATGAAACAAAACATTAAAAGAGGACATACTTATCATTCATCACAGCTTTAGATCAAATAAGTACTTTGACAATCCAAATGAAAATCAAATGATCAACTATTGCAAAGAATAAAACAAGAAAAGAAGGAAACTGACCGATGAGCGGACGCCATTTTTGGGCTCATATTCTGTCTGCACCAGCGGACAGCTGTGTGTGTGTGTGTGTGTGTGGGGGGGGGGGCAGGGATCGAGTGGATTATTTTGGTATTGAAAGCATTCTGAGTTGGCATTCCCGTACCCAGTGTCTGAAATGACCAAACATGCGGCATCGTCCTTTTCTTTGCATTACTTACTTTCTTGTGGTTTGCCTGAGGACTTTGTTTTGTCTGCACACAAGATGAGGATGATTGATCTGCAATCTGCACCATTTGTTTAACGTTTGCAGATTTTCCAATGTTAGCAACTCAGCCCATGCATGTCACCCTGTACCCTCATTTCAGCCGCTTGTACCCGTGATCTTGCTCGTTCGGTCATTAACCCAAAGCTCATGACCATAGGTGAGGGTAGGAACGAAGATTGACCGGTAAATCGAGAGCGTCGCCTTTTGGCTCAGCTCTCTCTTCACCACAACGGACCGGTGCAGAGCCCGCATTACTGCGGACGCCACACCGATCCGCCTGTCGATCTCCCGCTCCATTCTTCCCTCACTCGTGAACAAGACCCCGAGGTACTTGAACTCCTCCACTTGGGGCAGGATCTCCTCCTTGACCCAGAGAAGGCACTCCACCTTATTCCGGTTGAGAACAATGGCCTCGGATTTGGAGGTGCTGATTTTCATCCCAGCCTCTTCACATGCGGCGGCGAACCGATCCAGTGATCGTTGGAGGTCATGGGCCGATGACGCCAACAGGACCACATCATCCGCAAAAAGCAGAGACGCGATCCTGAGGTCACCAAACCGGACCCCCTCAACACCATGACTGCACCTAGAAATTCTGTCCATAAAAGTTATGAACAGAATCGGTGACAAAGGGCAGCCCTGGCGGAGACCAACCCTCACTGGAAACGAGTTCGACTTACTGCCAGCAATGCGGACCAAACTCTGACACCGATCGTACAGGCCCGTATCAGCGGGCCCGACACCCCATACTCTCGGAGGACCCCCCACAGGACCCCCCAAGGGACACGGTCGAATGCCTTCTCCAAGTCCACAAAACACATGTGGACTGATTGGGCAAACTCCCATGCACCCTCGAAGACCCTGCTGAGGGTGTAGAGCTGGTCCACTGTTCCACGCCCAGGACGAAAACCACATTGTGTCACACCTGTGGGTTAAGTTGGCTCTTTTTTGTCCCGTCTCCATGTTGGTTTTGTGACTTCCTGTTTTATTTTGAAACTAACTTTCCTCTCGTTTCAGGCCACTTGCCCTTCCTTATGTGTCACCTTGTTTCCAGCTGTTCCCCATTACCCCCCATGTGCTTATAGTCTGTGTCTCCCTTGGTCCTGTGCCAGTGTATCATGTCCCTTGTCATGATCACCAGCTTGTCCTTCATTGCCATGAGAATCTTTGAGACTATCACAACCTTTGTTTGTCTGATCCTTGTAAGAGAGTGTATTTTCTTTGGCTTTGCCCCTTTTTTGGATTTCTTTAGTTTAGTTGTTTTTTTTGTTTCATCCCTCCTTGTAGGCATTTTGAGTTTGAATAAAGACCGTTACTTCCTGAAAGCTCTGCGCTCGTGTCCTCAGAGTGAGTATTGTCACATTGCTCCTCCTGAATCTGAGGTTCGACTATCCGGCGGAGCCTCCTCTCCAGTACCAGGGAGGCTGAGGAGTGTGATCCCCCTATAGTTGGAACACACCCTCCGGTCCCCCCTCTTAAAAAGAGGGACTACCACCCCGGTCAGCCAATCCAGCGGCACCGCCCCCAATGTTTACACGATATTGCAGAGTCGAGTCAACCACGACAGCCCTACAACATCCAGAGCCTTAAGGAACTCCGGGCCCTTGCCACCGAGGAGTTTTTTGACTACCTCGGCAACTTCAGCCCCAGAGATACGAGAGCCTGTCCCCAGGTCCCCAGGCCCTGCTTCCTCACTGGAAGGCGCGTTGGTGGGATTAACGAGTTCTTCGAAGTATTCCTTCCGCTGATCCACAACATCCCGAGTTGAGGTCAGCAGCACACCATCACCGCTATACACAGTGTTGACAGTACACTGCTTCCCCTTCCTCAGACACCAGATGAACCTTTTCGAAGCCGTCCGGAAGTTGTTCTCCACGGCCTCACCAAACTCTTCCCATGCCCGGGTCTTTGCCTTGGTAACCACCGTGGCTGCACTCTGCTTGGCCTGCTGGTATCTATCTATTGCCTCAGGAGTCCCACAGGCCAGTAAGGCCTGATAGACTCCTTTTTAAGCCTGACGGCATCCCTCACTGCTGGTGTCCACCAGCGGGTTCGGGCATTGCCGCCAGGCACCAACCACCTTGTGGCCACAGCACCGGTCAGCCACCTCAACAATGGAGGCGCAGAACATGGTCCACTCGGACTCAATGTCCCCCGCCTTCCCCAGGATATGGTCAAAGCTCTCCCGGAGTTGAGTGTGAGTTGAAGCTCCTTCTGACAGGAGACTCTGCCAGGCATTCCCAGCAGACCCTCACGGGTCTGTCCGGCATCCTTCCCCACCATCGGAGCCAACTCACCACCAGGTGGTGATCAGTTGACAGCTCCGCCCCTCTCTTCACCCGGGTGTCCAGAACATGCGGCCACAAATCCGATGACACAGCCACAAAGTCGATCATCGATCTGCGGCCTAAGGCGTCCTGGTGCCAAGTGCACATGTGGACGCCTTTATGCCTGAACAAGGTGTTCGTTATGGACAATCTGAGATGAGCACAGAAGTCCAACAACAGAACACCACTCAGGTTCAGAGCAGGGGAGCCGTTCTTCCCAATCACATCTCTCCAGGTCTCATTGTTGCTGCCAATGTCAGCAATGTGCTCTTCCTCTAGGACACAGGCAGAGACGGATGTCCCTCCGCAATCAGATTACTGGCTCCAAAAATGGAATATTTCTCAGCTGCGACACAAAACTGTTGGGTTCCCAGCTTCTGGGAGCTTTGTTGCTGGGTTCTTCCTGCAAGGGGCGTGGTGGAGCCATTCTCCTGCTGCAGCTGGCGCCGCAGGCAGACGCATCTGTGGTCTATCAGCAATCTAGCCTCCTATTTAAAGACTGAACTCCCGTTTACCAGTGTTGGAGAGTTTTGTCCCCTTCGTGAAACCCTGACTTCTTGTGACTAGACTATTGTGGTGGGTTTTTCTTTGTGGACTTATTTTTGGACTCTGTCGAGGTCTCTACGCCTCTCGTGGATCTAAGTGTTCTTGATCACCTTCAATAAAGGTGCTTTTCAGACACCATCCTCCACTGCGTGCTACCTGCTTTCGGGTCCTGATACAACCGACCATAACAGTTATTGTGTCATTAGTGAGCTATTCTGATTACTCCCATGTGCCCAACTCCTTGTGGTGGGCGGAGTCTCAGGGTGGAGACTCGACCACACTCAGTGTGGGAAAATAATGGCCTGATGGCCACAGTGGGTCAGCCTCAGAGGATCTCCTGGATAGTGATCCAAACATCAACACTGCTAATGAGCGGCTGTGAACTGTCCTGCTGGACTTAAGTAGTCCCTCTACACTATTGCCAGTAAAAAAAGATACAAGAACATCGACACTATTGGATAATGTTTAAAACAAATATTAGAAAATACTACAAATATGTAAAATTTACAAATGAATCACATTAACCAAAATAGCTTAAGCATGTTTTATCATTATCACCATTGTAACAAACACCAGAGGGTTTATTGAAACATATGGGGGTGCTGGGGGGGTCATTGAAACCTTTAACTTATTGCACTGATTCATTGACTGGAGTGAAATCTAATCATTTGAGTCTGGGGTGTTTCTGGTGAGTCCGCTTACTGGGATGCCCTCTTGACAGCACCTTTCCAACAGACTCATAGGAGCTTAATTGGTAGCTAAAGTTTATTGAAAGAAGGCTCAGGACTCTCAAAACCTGATTCATTATCAAGATTTGAATCATTAACGCAGGGAAATCTGAACGCACCGTGCTCAAGTCTGGTCCATTTGGGTCCACTGTCTCTCTCCAGAAGAAGAAATAAGTACAACAGTATTTAGACTGGAGCAAAATTAGTTTGTTGCTGACAGTGGATCAGGAACTTCAGCTTCAGTTTGAAGGTCTTCTAAGTGTTTATTAATCATTTTACATGGAGGAGTTCCATATGTGAGGAACATAAGCGAGGAGTATCTGTGTGGAGGATGTTGCCCTTTAGGACAGTTGTGGAGTCATCTCTCATCGTGGAAGGAATAGATGGTACACTATTACGATGGTAAGGATCCAAGCTGACCTCCCTCTAGGGATTCAAGCCTCTGCCTTAACCAATGAAGAGATGATAAGTGAATGGCTGACAGCACTGCTATTTAATCATGATGCTAACATGCCGGCAGTATACATGGAATACCATAACAAGGCATGACAGACAGGAGCATCTGTACTGAGTTTAGACTGGAAGTCCAAAGTCCAAAAAGGAAATGCCTCTGAGACTATCAGAGACAGACAGAGAGACAGAGACACACTGATGATGGTGAACCAGCTGGAAAATGTGGTGGTGGTGGACAAATGAGGAAAAGAAAATGTAGCAATCCCTCATGACAACAACATCAGGAAGGGGGTCCACGAGAAACTGGAGAAATATCGGGAAATATCAGCTGGAGAGGTGATCCTTGTGGTCACTGGAGCACTTGGGGCTGTGACCCCAAAGCTGGGGTGATTGGCTTGAACAGGCCCCAGAAACAACATCTGAGATGACTGACAAGTGCAGCGCTAGCAAGCGCTAAGATACTGCTCAGGATTCTCAGGAACTCTTTCTGGTAGAAAGAGGTCAAGTTGAGTTCAGGTCTCAAGTCTGATGGACACAGTGAGAAGAAGCTGTAAACAGCTTAATGAGATCCACAGAGAATGACACAGGCGGATAAAAACAGCCTGCACAGTCAAACCACTCATTTGTGGTTTTATTAGTTTGAAGAACCAGTGAATGACTGAGACGAAAGCTTCTACCATCATTAATGCTGTCTTCAAGGTCCAGGTTTCTGCTTTCTTCTCAACATGGACAATAGAGCAAATGTCACATATATCACTATTGAGGGTTATGTGGAACTGCAGAAATACAGATATCTGTACTTTGTGATTATGTTAACAGCATATATTCTGATCATCTGCAGCAATTCTACTATTGTGTTTCTGATCTGTTTTCACCGGAACCTTCATGAACCCATGTACGTTCTGATTGCAGCCTTGTTGATCAACTCTGTTCTTTACAGCACTGCCATCTACCCAAAACTACTGATCGACTTCTTATCAGAGGAACAAACCATCACATATTCAGTCTGTCTCTTCCAGTGGTTCATGTTTTACTCATTGGCTGGATCAGAGTTTTTACTGTTGGCCGTTATGGCCTACGACAGATACGTGGCCATATGCAAACCTCTGCAATATTCAGCCATCATGAGGAGAAGAACAGTCACTATTTTTCTGCTCTTAGCTTGGATTGCTCCGACCGCTCAGGTTGCTGTTCCAACTATAATGAATGCAAACAGAAAACTGTGTAACTTCATCTTTAAAGGTATCATTTGTAACAGCACAATGTTTAACCTTCACTGTCAGCGGTCAGAAACCTTCAACATCTATGGTTTGATGGTCCTTGTGAACCTTGTGATTGTGCCTGTGATGTTCATCCTGTTCTCCTACGCCAGGATCCTCCTCATCTCCTACCAGAGCAGTAAAGAGGTGAGGAAGAAAGCTGCACAGACCTGTTTACCACATCTGATGATTCTCATCAACTTTTCCTGTTTAACTGTATATGATGTACTTCTGCTGCGACTGAATACTGTTGTTCCCAAAACTGTACATTTTCTGATAACCTTACAGATCATAATGTACCATCCCCTCTTTAACCCCATCGTATATGGCTTTAAAATGAAAGAAATCTCTAAACGGCTAAAGAAGCTATTTGGGAAAAAAAGGTTTGTTCTCACGTGTGTCTACACTTTACACCATAAATGAATTGTTATTATTTTAAATGTAGTTGTTTGATTGTAAAAAGCTACATCTTAATCACAGAATGATGGTGAAGTGCTCAATTCTTTAATTAACAGGCCTCGTCTTTAAATGGATTAGGGTTAGTGGATAAAATGTCGGCCAGAACACCACATCTTGGCCTGATGGTCCAGGGCAGGATACTATTGCACCCACCTCTTTCACAGATGCACACCCATTAATAAAGTAAAAGCACACCGCAGGTTTATAATCACAGCGTCAAAATGTGCCTAAACACGTCGGTAACGAGACCAGTCAAAACCTTATGTCCAGCTATACGTAGTAAATTTGTAACACGCAAAAGTACATTATGCTGTAGTGAAACAGAGGTCAAGGGGGGTGGCCTCAGTCTTCAGCAGAAACAGCAGCCAGTATCACCAACCGGGTAAATGACATTTTTTCATTTTTTTCTGAGACTCTGAGGAATCCAGTGGACCTGGACTCTGCTCCGCCAATACCTCCTCCCTCCTCCTACCAACAGCCATAGTAGCTCAATCTTCCCTGTCGTTACCATGCCAATAGCTGAAGTGTCTGGTGGTGAGGCCAAGGTTCTTGTGTTCAGACCCTAGTTAGATTCTGACTAGGGTCTGTTGTCTGCCTGCAGTTCCAGGGATGTTCTCACAAAGTGGGAATGTGATCTCTTTCGTTTCATTTCGTTGTCTCCCGCTTATCCGGATCCGGGTCACGGGGGCAGCATCTTCAGGAGGGATGCCCAGACAGCCCTCTCCCCGGCCACTCCCGGCCGCTTGTATCCGCGATCTCGTTCTTTTGTTAATCACCCAACGTTGATGGCCATAGGTGAGGATTGGGGCATAGATCGACCGGTAAATTGAAAGCTTCGCCTTCCGGCTCTGCTCCTTCTTCACCATAACCCTAACCCTAACTCTGGACCGCAGATTGGTTAAGCGACCACATCACTGCTGACGCCGCTCTGATCTGCCTGTCGATCTCACGTTCCATCCTCACGGAGCACCCCCCACAGGATGCTCCCGGGGACCCGGTCATAAGCCTTTTTCAAGTCCACAAAACACATGTGGACTGGTTGGGCAAACTCCCAACTCCCCTCAAGCACCCCAGCAAGGGTAAAAAGCTGATCCGTGGTTCCACGACTGGGGCGAAACCCGTGTAGTGTCTGAAGAATGTGTATTTCTCCCTAGCAAATCCTGACTTTGACCTCTGAGGATCTTAGCTTTAGAGACCTTATCTTCTTCTTCAGCCATCCTGGCACCATCTCAACATGTTCTATCTATGTCCTGTCATCTATGTTTTTCTGTGCTTGTGATTTAATGTCTTGTTATTCCCCAAGTGGAATTGCTGTGAAGGAGTACAGGGGTCCACAGGTTCTTGGGTTCTCGTCTAACTGACTGGACTCTATACCATTTGGTTGGCTATATTGTGTCACGAGCTCACAAGAAAGGAATGTGTTTACTTGACCATATTGTGACGACCCTGGCTGTGTTTTCTCTGCCTGCCTCTCTGTTGTCTCCTCCCTTTCTGCAGGCAGTGGGTGTGCCAAGTGCTTCTAAGTGGCGATCCAGCTCACCTGGACTGATTAGCTGTGAGGGCTATAAATGCTCCACAGTCTTGGCAGTCAGTCTCTTGCTTGGCTCCCTCCTGGTCTGTTTGGGTGTTTTGGTTTGGTTTGTTTTTTTGCATGCACCACCTTCATACACTACCTGTTCCCTCATGCCAGCACTTGCATTCATTACTGACCTTACAGACTTTTCACGACTTGTTGTTCCTTTTGGTTGAAGAGAATTCCTATCAATAAATTCCCTTTTTTCTAAAATCCGTCACGTGTGTTCTCCCTAATTTGTCTGAGCCCTGAGCTGGTTCATGACAATATATAAGGGTCTACCGAACAAAGCACTTCGGAGATATGGACCACAAAACCTCCCTCGGACAATCTGCAGTGTTCGATTGATGCCTGACTGTTCTCTCCAATAAACATCTCTTATAACCATGTCATTGTGTACGAAGATTCCTTTTTCATCAGCACATCTCAACTATCACCAGAAGAAATTTACCTCACCTGCATTTTTCCTCCTCGATCAGAGGTTCGACTATCAGTCTAATCCTCTTTTCCAGCACCCTGGCATAGACTTTCCCAGGGAGGCTGAGGAGTGTGATCCCCCTGTAGTTGGAACACACCCTCTGGTCTCCACTGTTGAAAATAGGGACCACCACCCCGGTCTGCCAGTCCACGGGCACTGCACCCGATGTCCACGCAATGTTGCAGAGGTGTGTCAACCAGGACAGCCCTACAACATTTAGAGCCTTAAGATACCCCAGGCGAATCTCATCCACTCCCAGAGCACCGCCATCAGGCAACTGTTTCACTACCTCGGCAACTTCCACTCTGGAGATTGGATGGTCCACCTCCTGGTCTTCTGACTCGGTTCCACCTTGAGGATACGTATTGATAGGATTGAGGAGCTCCTGAAAGTATTCGTTCTATCACCAAATAAGTGCCCCAGGAGACGTCAGCAGCTCCCCACGCACACCTAACACGGTGTGGGCGAGTTGCCGCCTGCCGCCCCTAAGGCGCCGGACAGTTTGCCAGAATCTTCTCGGAGACGATCTAATGTCTTCCTCCATAGCCTCACTGAACTCCTCCCATGCCTGAGTTTTTGCTTTCGCAACTGTCGCAGCCGCAGCCTGCTTAGCCAACCTGTACCGGTCAGCTGCTTCCGGAGACCCACAGACCAGTCATGACCTGTAGGCCTCTTTCTTCAGCCTGATGGCTTCACTCACCTCTGGCGTCCACCATCTGGTACAGGGATTACCGCCATGACCAGCACCAGTGGCCTTGCAGCCACAGCTCGTGACAGCCGCCTTGACAATGGCGAAGCGGAACATGGCCCATTCAAACTCAATGGGCCTCATTCACGAACCGTTCTTACGAACAAATTTGTTCTTAAGTCCCAGTTACGAATATTTTTTACGAAGATTGTGGCATTCATGATTTTCTTCTTATCCTGGATTTATGCGTAGGTAAGAACAAATCCTACGAACACTCAGGAGTACTCTTACGCACATTTCAGTGCCGACATGTTGGCATGGTTGTGTTTCTTTCTCTTGTGCAGTTCAATAAAATTCAATATTACAATGATAATTCTGTCATATTTATTTATTTATTTCCTATCTTTTGTGATTTACAGAGAATTTTTAAATTACGTAAATGTGCCAATGACTTAACATTAATCAACCAAATTGGAAACCATACCATCTAGTAACCCCACCCCCCCCACCCTATTTATATGTGGCACTTCTCCATCCAAGGCCCGCAAAACAATGGCATATTTATTGCTGCTGCAAGATATTGCTGATCGGACCCTAAGGAGAGAACGGATGTTTCGTGATCATATAGATCTTTTTTCAGAGAGTGATGAATTCCTTTAACCAGTTGGAGCCAGCACTTCGGAGCCACACACTTCGGTCCAACCCTGTCCCCCCGCATGTGCAGGTACTGTCGGTCCTCGGCTTTTTGGCTACAGGGACATTTCAACGAGAGCTGGGAGACAGGGTGGGCATATCACAGCCATCAATTAGCCGCGCTCTCCCTCGTGTCTTGGATGAAATAAATCAACTGGCCACACAATATATAAAGTTTCCGTATACAGTACACCAAAATATCATGTCACAGTCAAAAGAGGATTCCACAACTCCGTGAGGATGTGGGTCCTGACGCAATGATGGGGCCAGACTCATCAGTTCCTGACATCACATTAACATTATGATTTGATGTTAGTTTACATCCAGGTTTATTTATACCGCACAATTATGAAAATAATGGCTGAGCTAAGTGCTTCACAGTCCACAAAGAAAATCTGAGTAGAACCAACTAAAGTAACATGATACTGACACATCCAAAATACTAATCTGTTAAATGATGTAAAGTGTGATTGTGTCATTAGTGAGCTATTCTGATTACTCCCATGTGCCCAACTCCTTGTGGTGGGCGGAGTCTCAGGGTGGAGACTCGACCACACTCAGTGTGGGAAAATAATGGCCTGATGGCCACAGTGGGTCAACCTCAGAGGATCTCCTGGATAGTGATCCAAACATCAATACTGCTAATGAGCGGCTGTGAACTGTCCTGCTGGACTGAAGTAGTCCCTCTACACTATTGCCAGTAAAAAAAGATACAAGAACATCGACACTATTGGATAATGTTTAAAACAAATATTAGAAAATACTACAAATATGAAAAATTTACAAATGAATCACATTAACCAAAATATCTTAAGCATGTTTTATCATTATCACCATTGTAACAAACACCAGAGGGTTTATTGAAACATATGGGGGTGCTGGGGGGGTCATTGAAACCTTTAACTTATTGTACTGATTCATTGACTGGAGTGAAATCTAATAATTTGAGTCTGGGGTGTTTCTGGTGAGTCCGCTTACTGGGATGCCCTCTTGACAGCACCTTTCCAACAGACTCATAGGAGCTTAATTGGTAGCTAAAGTTTATTGAAAGGCTCAGGACTCTCAAAACCTGATTCATTATCAAGATTTGAATCATTAACGCAGGGAAATTTGAACGCACCGTGCTCAAGTCTGGCCCATTTGGGTCCACTGTTCCTCTCCAGAAGAAGAAATAAGTGCAACAGTATTTAGACTGCTCCTCCGTGAACCATCACCTTATCATGGTGGAGTAGTTTGCATATCCTAATGAGCCTGGAAGCTATGCTGCCCAGGGCAGTTTGCTCCTGTTAGGGTCTCCCAAGGCAGATTGGTCCTAGGTGAAGGGTCAGACAAAGAATGGTTCATAAAACCCAACATGGTACATCCAAAAGGGAAGCCACGTACCCAGCCCGGAGGGTTACTGGGCCCCATCCTGGAGCCAGGCCTGGGGCTGGAGCTCGATGGCAAGCTGATCTGCGGCCATATGTTTTGGACATTCGGAGCAGAGCTGTCAACTGATCACTACCTGGCGGTGAGTTGGATCAGGTGGTGGGAGGAGGAACCGCACGGACCTGGCAGGCCCAAACGCTTAGTGAGGGTCTGTCAGGAAAGCTTGGTGGAGGAACCCGTCAGGCTGGTCTTCAACTCTCACCTCCGACAGAGCTTCGATCGCGTTCTGAGGGCAGTAGGGGACATTGAGTCTGAATGGGCCATGTTCCCGCTCCGCCATTGTCAAGGTGGCTGTCACGAGCTGTGGCTGCAAGGCCGCTGGTGCTGGTCGTGGTGGTAATACCCGTACCCAAGAAGATTCTGTCAAAATGTCCGCGCCTTAGGGGCGGCAACTCGGCCACACCGTGTTAGGTGTGCGTGGGGAGCTGCTGTCGTCTCCTGGGGCAATTATCCAGCGGTGGAAGGAATACTTCCAGGAGCTCCTCAATCCTACCAACACTTATTCTCAAGGAGGAACAGAGTTGGAAGACCAGGATGTGGACCGTCCAATTTCTGGAGCGGAAGTTGCCAAGGTAGTGAAACAGCTGCCTGGCGGCGGAGCTCCAGGAGCGGATGAGATCTCCCTGGGGTATCTTAAGGCTCAGGGTGGTGGTCCCTATTTTCAACAGTGGGGACCAGAGGGTGTGTTCGAACTACAGTGAGTTTACACTCCTCAGCTTCCCTGGGAAATTCTATGCCAGGGTGCTGGAAAAGAGGATTAGACTGATGGTCGAACCTCTGATCGAGGAGGAACAATGCGGGTTTCGCCCTGGTCGTGGAACCACAGATCAGCTCTTTACCCTTGCTGGGGTGCTTGAGGGGAGTTGGGAGTTTGCCCAACCAGTCCACATGTGCTTTGTGGACTTGGAAAAGGCTTATGACTATTTTGTCTTACTGAGACCTGGCTTCAGGAGGAGGAGTATGTGAGCTTAAATGAATCTACTCCTCCTACCCATCTTAATTATCATATTCCACGTGTTACTGGT
Source organism: Takifugu rubripes (assembly GCF_901000725.2). Taxonomy (NCBI): domain Eukaryota; kingdom Metazoa; phylum Chordata; class Actinopteri; order Tetraodontiformes; family Tetraodontidae; genus Takifugu; species Takifugu rubripes. The sequence goes on along the minus strand of NC_042285.1, from coordinate 29,063,912 downwards.
CGAGGAGGGGGAGTGGCAGCAATCTATCACTCCAAGTTATTAATTAATCCTAGACCAAAACATGGCTCCAGTTCATTTGAAAGCCTGACTCTTGGCATCACCCATCTGAACTGGAAGATAGAAAAGCCACTTCTGTTTGTAGTTGTATATCGGCCCCCTGCTGGTCCACATTCAGAGTTCCTGTCTGAGTTCTCTGATTTCTTGTCTGACTTGGTCCTTAGAACGGACAAAGTCATTATCATTGGAGACTTTAACATCCATATGGAGGTTATAAACGACAGCTTTAGAAATGGCTTCATTTCATTACTTGGGTCAGTTGGTTTCCTCCAGCAGATAAACCAACCAACTCACAGCTTTAACCACACCCTAGATCTAGTTCTGACTTATGGTGTTGAGGTAGAACATGTGTCAGTGTTCCCTCAGAACCCACTCCTGTCAGACCATTCTTTGATCACTTTCACATTTATGATTAAGGATTCTTCTATGCTCAGAGCTCAGTCTCACTATAGCAGATGTCTTTCAGATAATGCTGTAGCTAAGTTTAAGGAAGTGATCCTTGTGCTGATCCCAGGACCACCGTGTGTTTCCCAGGGATCAGTCATTATAATCTTAGCCCTGCTGAGGTCGACTCTATTGCTGAAGGTGCAGCAACCTCACTGAGAATCACGCTTGATTCTGTTGCCCCCCCTGAAAAAGAAAATAGTAAATCAGAGGAGGTGTGCCCCCTGGTATAATTCACATATCAGGACCCTCAAGCAGAAAGTGCGAAGACTGGAAAGGAAGTGGCATTGTTGTAAAATAGACAGCTATCATGTAGCTTGGAAAGACTGTCTATTAGTTTACAAAAAGGCCCTTCACAATGCTAGAACAGCTTATTTTTCTTCTTTAATTGAGGAAAATAAGAGCAACCCCAGGTTTCTTTTCAGCACTGTGGCCAAATTAACTAAGAGTCACAGTGTTTTAGATCCACGTATCCCTTCTTTCCCTTAGTGGTGAAGACTTCATGAGCTTCTTCACTGATAAAGTTCTAGCTATCAGAGAGAAAGCTAACCAGGCCATCCCAACAACTGGACCATCACCAGATGTGCTGACTGTGGGAACATACAGGGTCTCCAACGAGCCCTTAAACTCCTTCAGCCCTATATATTTTTCTGAGGCGTCATTGCTAATTCAGAAATCCAAGACCACCACGTGTCTTTTAGATCCCATCCCAACACACCTGTTGAAGGATGTTTTACCATTGATAGGCAGTTCTATCCTGGACCAGATCAATGGTTCTTTAGTGTCAGGTTATGTACCCCGGTCCTACAAGGTGGCAGTGATTAAGCCGTTGCTTAAAAAAACATCACTGGATCCTGATGTCTTAGCAAATTATAGGCCAATATCCAACCTTCCTTTTATCTCTAAAGTTCTAGAGAAGGTGGTGGTGACTCAGTTACTGGAGCACCTGCAGAGGAACAGCCTGTTTGAGATGTTTCAGTCAGGCTTTAGAGCTCACCACAGCACAGAAACAGCACTTCTTAAAGTCACTAATGATCTTCTCATAGCTTCCGATCATGGACTGGTCTCTATGCTGTTCTGCTGGACCTCAGTGCTGCTTTTGATACAGTTGATCACAGCATCCTGTTACAGAGACTGGAACATGTGATTGGGATTAAAGGGACAGCACTAGACTGGTTTAGATCATACTTATCTGATAGATACCAGTTTGCTCATGTCCACGGCGTTCCCTCCTCATACAGTAGGGTTAGCCATGGAGTTCCTCAAGGTTCTGTACTTGGACCAATCCTCTTCACCTTGTACATGCTTCCCTTAGGGAACATTATTTGGCAGCATGGGATAAATGTTCATTGTTATGCTGATGACACTCAGCTTTATTTATCCATGAAACCAGAGGAGACAGAGGAGTTAGTGAAGCTCCAGACCTGTCTTAAAGACATAAAGTCCTGGATGTCTTCAAATTTCCTCCTCCTTAACCCAGGAAAAACTGAGGTCATGGTGTTTGGTCCTGAACCTCTCTGATAGATTAGATAACATGATCACTCTAGATGGTATCTCATTAACATCTAGTCTCTCTGTGAGGAATCTAGGAGTAACTTTTGATCAAAATCTCTCCTTCAACTCACACATTAAATTAGTCTCTAGAAGTGCCTTTTTTCACTTGAGGAACATCACAAAGATCATGAAGCTACTGACGCGGCATGATGCTGAAAAGTTAGACCATGCATTTATTACTTCCAGGCTGGACTATTGTAATCCTTTATTATCAGGGTGTCCAAACAACTCTTTAAGAAGCCTCCAGCTGATCCAAAATGCTGCAGCCAGAGTTCTGACAGGTATTGACAAAAGAGATCACATAACTCCTGTACTGGCGTCGCTTCATTGGCTCCCCGTTAAATTTAGAATAATTTTTAAAACCCTTCTTTTGACCTACAAGGTCCTCAGAGGCCTAGCTCCATCCTACCTGGAGGAGCTAGTGACACCTTACCAGCCCAATAGACCGTTCCGCTCTCAGAATGCTGTTCTACTTGTGGTTCCCAGAGTCTCTAGTGTTTAATGGGGGGCCGAGCATTTAGCTACCAAGCCCCCCTGCTATGGAACCAGCTCCCTGTCCAGGTACGGGAGGCTGACTCCATCGCCACTTTTAAGATCAGACTCAAAACCTACCTCTTTGAAAAAGCTTAGTAGTTCCAGTTACTATCATAGACAGACAAATTATCATACTTAGGGGGTCGTCTAATCGTTAGGGTCACATCTTAGTTATGCTGTATAGGCCAAAGCTGCTGGGGTCCGGAAACATGATTTCCCAAAGAAGACTTACATTTCCTGCCTACTGCTGGTTAAGAGTTTGTCCTTTCAAAGGATGTGAAGAGGATAAATGGAGAACTGAGGAAACAAATATAAAGATATGGGTTGTGTGTGTTTCTGTGCTCTGTGCCTCTCCTCTCCTCTCCTACCTATTCTATCCTCTACCTGTCCTCCCCCTTCTGCTCTCTCTTTACCCAGCCGGCCATCAGCAGGAGGGTCCCCCTACATAAGCCTGCTCAAGGTTTCTTCCTGTTAAAGGGGAGTTTTTCCTTGCCACTCTTGCTTGTCTGGGGTCAGGCCCTGGGATTCTGGAAAGCGCCTTGAAACAATTTTGATTGTATAAGACACTATATAAATAAAGATTGATTGATTGATTGATTGGTCTGGATAGCCGGTTGTAAGTCGGACTCGTTCCCAGTGAGGGTTGGACTCCAGGGCTATATATATATATATATATATACACAGTATATACATATATATATATATATATATATATATATATATATGGAGGTGTTCCAGGCACGTCCCACCGGGAGGATGCCTCGTGGCCGGCCCAGGACCAGGTAGAGGCATTAGTCTCTCGCCTGGCTTGGGGTCCCCCCGGAGGAGCTGATGGAAGTGGCCGGGGAGAGGGCTGTCTGGGCATCTTTCATGAAGCTGCTGACCTTACGACCCGGATTCGGATAATCAGGAGAAAACGAAACGAAAACAAACTGGAGCAAAATTAGTTTGTTGCTGACAGTGGATCAGGAACTTCAGCTTTATTTTGAAGGTCTTCTAAGTGTTTATTAATCATTTTACATGGAGGAGTTCCATATGTGAGGAAAATAAGCAAGGAGTATCTGTGTGGAGGAGGTTGCCCGTTAGGACAGTTGCGGAGTCATCTCTCATCGTGGAAGGAATAGATGGTAACACTATACGATGGTAAGGATCCAAGCTGACCTCCCTCTAGGGATTCAAGCCTCTGCCTTAACCAATGAGGAGGATAAGTGAATGGCTGACAGCACTGCTAATTAATCATGATGCTAA
>NC_042285.1:28949360-28978047 GCF_901000725.2 Takifugu rubripes | reverse complement strand
CATGCCGGCAGTATACATGGAATACCATAACAAGCATGACAGACCGGAGCATCCGTAACTGAGTTTAGACTGGAAGTCCAAAGTCCAAAAGGAAATGCCTCTGAGACTTCAGAGACAGACAGAGAGACCGAGACACACCAATGATGGTGAACCATCTGGAAAATGTGGTGTGGTGTGGACAAATGAGGAAAAGAAAATGTAGCAATCCCTCATGACAACAACATCAGGAAGGGGGTCCACGAGAAACTGGAGAAATATCGGGGGCTGAGAGATCAGCTGGAGAGGTGATCCTTGTGGTCACTGGAGCACTTGGGGCTGTGACCCCAAAGCTGGGGTGATTGGCTTGAACAGGCCCCAGAAACAACATCTGAGATGACTGACAAGTGCAGCGCTAGCAAGCGCTAAGATACTGCTCAGGATTCTCAGGAACTCTTTCTGGTAGAAAGAGGTCAAGTTGAGTTCAGGTCTCAAGTCTGATGGACACAGTGAGAAGAAGCTGTAAACAGCTTAATGAGATCCACAGAGAATGACACAGGCTGATAAAAACAGCCTGCACAGTCAAACCACTCATTTGTGGTTTTATTAGTTTGAAGAACCAGTGAATGACTGAGACAAAAGCGTCTACCATCATTAATGCTGTCTTCAAGGTCCAGGTTTCTGCTTTCTTCTCAACATGGACAATAGAGCAAATGTCACATATATCACTATTGAGGGTTATGTGGAACTGCAGAAATACAGATATCTGTACTTTGTGATTATGTTAACAGCATATATTCTGATCATCTGCAGCAATTCTACTATTGTGTTTCTGATCTGTTTTCACCGGAACCTCCATGAACCCATGTATGTTCTGATTGCAGCCTTGTTGATCAACTCTGTTCTTTACAGCACTGCCATCTACCCAAAACTACTGATCGACTTCTTATCAGAGGAACAAACTATCACATATTCAGCCTGTCTCTTCCAGTATTTCATGTTTTACTCATTGGCTGGATCAGAGTTTTTACTGTTGGCCGTTATGGCCTACGACAGGTACCTGGCCATATGCAAACCTCTGCAATATTCAGCCATCATGAGGAGAAGAACAGTCACTATTTTTCTGCTCTTAGCTTGGATTGCTCCGACCGCTCAGGTTGCTGTTGCAATTATAAGGAATGCAAACAGAAAACTGTGTAACTTCATCTTTAAAGGTATCATTTGTAACAGCACAGTGTATAACCTTCACTGTCAGCGAAGGTCACAAGCCTTCAACATCTATGGTTTGATGGTCCTTGTGAACCTTTTGATTGTGCCTGTGATGTTCATCCTGTTCTCCTACGCCAGGATCCTCCTCATCTCCTACCAGAGCAGTAAAGAGGTGAGGAAGAAAGCTGCACAGACCTGTTTACCACATCTGATGATTCTCATCAACTTTTCCTGTTTAACTGTATATGATGTACTTCTGCTGCGACTGAATACTGTTGTTCCCAAAACTGTACATTTTCTGATAACCTTACAGATCATAATGTACCATCCCCTCTTTAACCCCATCGTATATGGACTTAAAATGAAAGAAATCTCTAAACAGCTAAAGAAGCTATTTGGGAAAAAAGGTTTGTTCTAACGTGTGTCTACACTTTACACCATAAATGAGTTGTTACTATTTTAAATGTAGTTGTTTGATTGTAAAAAGCTACATCTTAATCACAGAATGATGGTGAAGTGCTCAATTCTTTAATTAACAGGCCTCGTCTTTAAATGGATTAGGGTTAGTGGATAAAATGTTGGCCAGAACACCACATCTTGGCCTGATGGTCCAGAGCAGGGGGGGGGGGAAATAAAAATGAAAAATTATGAGAAAGAGTCAAAGCCGAGAGGAGCCGAATGGTGGTGGTAAACTCTTTATGTAGGTTACAATCAAAAAAATGAACAAAGGGTTTTAATTGGCGTTATGAAAACAAATAAAAATGCACAACTAGTAATTAATTTAGTACGTGGCATCTTCATCCCACAATGGTGGTGAAATGCTCAGTTCTTTAATTAATAGGCCACATTTATTACTTATGGGTTAGGGTTACATGGTTAGGGTTAGGGGTTAGCATCTCTAATAGCTTTGGACAGTTTCCTCTGCCTATAAGACTGTCAAGGACAATTTAGCATGTTGCAAAATGAATAAATCATTTATTAAAATGAGCTCATGCATCTGCCACTAACAAAAGTTTCACCCATGGCAAGTTCATTGCAACAACAGAATCATGGTAACTATGTGTTGCTTCTGGTGACGTAGCAGCTAGTTAACGACTACGTTTGAATGTGTAATGGTCGACAAATGGTGTCCCGTTTCTTCGAGGAATGTTTTCAACCCTCCATTTTACCACTCAGTTTTGACCCGCCCATCTCCTATCATAGAAGGCCAGTTTAGCCTGATCAATGAGAAAGACCCCCCCCCAGAAGAGCCCCCCCGGTAATACCAGCTTTTTACTTAACTCGCCACTCACTGCCATAGCTTCACTTTTGTGCCAATTCACTGGAAGATGCCAGTTTGTTAATTTTAATGACTATTGATGTCATTTTGTCTCTGAATAAAAATAATGGCATCATCGAGATAAGCAGACACAAATAACGGCTCATGCAGCCCAAAATGACAAAATCTGACCGCTGCTCTTTCAGTTGATGGAGGAGTGGCTCAATGGGCAGGGTGTAGAGCGCCCCCCTCTGGACACTAAAAAGGGCCACTCTTAATGTCATGATACAAGACCTGGATCCTGGTTATGAAATCTGGGCTGCCCCAGGAAAGGAGGAACATTTGAAACAGCCACCTTTATCACCCTTTAAACAAAAGTAAAAACCAGTGCATGACCAGACCAGCCTTTACCCTTGTCTCCTGGACTGAGATAACTTACTCCATTGCAAGTTTGGCCTCTCTATCAAAAATTTTATGAATTGGTATTTTGACATTGTCTTCTTGTTGAGCATTATACCACCAACAAGAACAGGAGCAGAGAACAGGACATCACACAGATTAAAAACTGCTACGATTCAAATCCAAAATCCAAAAAGATAGGACCCAAGAATGCAGACAGGTGAGACAGCTTCTCATGAAAAAACTGTTTATTTACAATATCTCCACAATATTCACACAAGTGAAGGAAGGTGCACGCGCTGCTCGTGCATCTGGTGGTGAGCAGTGTGTGAAGCAGACACAAGGTGCTGCGCTCATCAGAGGGACAAAAATCAAGGCGTAGTCAAATGCCAAAATCACTAGTGGAGACGTCTGGAACCCTCAATTACTGGCCAACTAGCCGCAGGTGTTGAAGCAGCCAGTACAAGGGACTGGCCAACCACACCCCTTAGCAGAAAAACACAGAACAGCACAACCCCAAGGACCTCCAACACATGCTGGGGCAGTTCGCAACTGAGTGTGAAGCGGCAGGGATGCGGATCAGCACCTCCACATCAGAGTCCATGGTCCTTCTCCGGGTTGGGGAGGAGGTCCTGCCCCAGGTGGAGGAGTTCAAGTATCTCGCGATCTTGTTCACGAGTGAGGGTGGGATGGAAAGTGAGATCGACAGGTGGATCGGAGCGGCGTCAGCAGTGATGCGGTCGCTCAACCGATCTGCGGTCCAGGGTTATGGTGAAGAAGGAGCTGAGCCGGAAGGCGAAGCTCTCAATTTACCGGTCGATCTACGTCCCAGTCCTCACCTATGGCCATCAACGGTGGCCTCTCCTCTCCTCCCCTCTCCTCCCCTCCTCTCCTCTCCTCCCCTCTCCTCCCCTCTCCTCCCCTCCTCCTTTCTCCTCTCCTCCTCCCCTCTCCTTCCCTCCCCTCCCCTCCCCTCCCCTGTCCTCTCCTCTCCTCCTCTCTTCTCCTCTCGTCCCATCTCCTCTCTCCTCTCCTCTCCTCCCCTCTCCTCCCCTCCTCCTTTCTCCTCTCCTCCTCCCCTCTCCTTCCCTCCCCTCCCCTCTCCTCTCCTCCTCCCCTCTCGTCCCCTCCCCTCTCGTCCCCTCCCCTGTCCTCTCCTCTCCTCTCCTCCTCTCCCCTCCCCTCCTCTCCTCTCCTCTCCTCTCTTCTCCTCTCGTCCCCTCTCCTCTCCCCTCTCCTTCCCTCCCCTCTCCTTCCCTCCCTTCTCCTCCCCTCTCCTCTCCTCCTCCCCTCTCCTTCCCTCCCCTCTCCTCCCCTCTCCTTCTCTCCCCTCTCCTCCCCTCCCCTCTCCTCTCCTCTCCTCTCCTCCTCCCCTCTCCTCTCCTCCTCCCCTCTCCTCTCCTCTCCTCCTCTCCTCTCCTCCTCTCCCCTCTCCTCTCCTCTCCTCCTCCCCTCTCCTTCCCTCTCCTCTCCTCTCCTCCTCCCCTCTCCTCCTCCCCTTTCCTCTCCTCCTCCCCTCTCCTTCCCTCCCCTCTCCTTCCCTCCCCTCTCCTCTCCTCCTCTCCTCTCCTCCCCTCTCCTCCCCTCTCCTCTCCCTCCTCCCCTCTCCTCTCCTCTCCTCCTCTCGTCCCCTCCCTCTCCTCCCCTCTCCTCTCCTCCTCCCCTCTCCTTCCCTCTCCTCCTCCCCTCTCCCCTCCCCTCCCCACCTCCCCTCTCCTCTCCTCTCCTCTCCCCTCCCCTTCCCACCTCTCTCCTCCTCTCCTCTCCTCTCCTCTCCTCTCGTCCCCTCCCCTCTCCTCTCCTCCCTTCTCCTCCTCCCCTTTCCTATCCTCCTCCCCTCTCCTTCCCTCCCCTCCCCTCTCCTCCCCTCTCCTCTCCTCCTCTCCTCTCCTCTCCTCCCCTCTCCTCTCCTCCTCTCCTCTCGTCCCCTCCCCTCTCCTCTCCTCCTCCCCTCTCCTTCCCTCTCCTCCTCCCCTCTCCTCCCCTCCTCCCCTCCTCTCCTCTCCTCTCCTCTCCCCACCTCTCCTCTCCTCTCGTCCCCTCCCCTCTCCTCTCCCCTCCTCTCCTCTCCTCTCCTCCCCTCTCCTCTCTTCTCCTCTCGCCCCCTCTCCTCTCCTCCTCCCCTCTCCTCTCCTCTCCTCCTCCCCTCTCCTTCCCTCTCCTCTCCTCCTCCCCTTTCCTCTCCTCCTCCCCTCTCCTTCCCTCCCCTCTCCTCTCCTCCTCTCCTCTCCTCCCCTGTCCTCCTCTCCTCTCCTCTCCTCTCGTCCCCTCCCCTCTCCTCTCGTCCCCTCCTCTCCTCTCCTCTCCTCTCGTCCCCTCCCCTCTCCTCTCGTCCCCTCCCCTCTCCTCTCCTCTCCTCTCCTCCCCCCTCCCCTCCCCTCCCCACCTCTCCTCTCCTCTCCCCGCTCCTCTCCTATCCTCTCCTCTCGTCCCCTCCCCTCTCCTCTCCTCTCCTCTCCTCTCCTCCCCTCTCCTATCCTCTCCTCTCCTCTCCTCTCCTATCCTCTCCTCTCGTCCCTCCCCTCTCCTCTCCTCTCCTCTCCTCTCCTCTCCTCTCCTCTCCTCTCCTCCTCCCCTTTCCTCTCCTCCTCCCCTCTCCTCCCCTCTCCTCTCCTCCTCTCCTCTCCTCCCCTGTCCTCCTCTCCTCTCCTCTCGTCCCCTCTCCTCTCCTCTCCTCTCCTCTCATCCCCTCCCCTCTCCTCTCCTCTCCTCCCCTCTCCTCTCCTCTCCTCCCCTTTCCTCTCCTCCTCCCCTCTCCTCCCCTCTCCTCTCCTCCTCTCCTCTCCTCCCCTGTCCTCCTCTCCTCTCCTCTCCTCTCGTCCCCTCCCCTCTCCTCTCCTCTCCCCTCCTCTCCTCTCCTCTCCTCTCGTCCCCTCCCCTCTCCTCTCCTCTCCTCCCCTCTCCCCTCCCCTCCCCACCTCTCCTCTCCTCTCCCCGCTCCTCTCCTATCCTCTCCTCTCGTCCCCTCTCCTCTCCTCTCCCCTCCTCTCCTCTCCTCTCCTCTCCTCTCCTCTCCTCTCGTCCCCTCCCCTCTCCTCTCTCCTCCCCTCTCCTCTCCTCCTCTCCTCCCCTCCCCTCTCCTCTCCTCCCCTCTCCTCCCCTCTCCTCTCCTCTCTTCTCCTCTCGTCCCCTCCCCTCTCCTCTCCTCCTCCCCTCTCCTCTCCTCTCCTCCTCTCCTCTCCTCTCGTCCCCTCCCCTCTCCTCTCCTCCCTTCTCCTCCTCCCCTTTCCTATCCTCCTCCCCTCCCCTCCTCTCCTCTCCTCTCGTCCCCTCCCCTCTCCTCTCGTCCCCTCCCCTCTCCTCTCCTCCTCCCCTCTCCTTCCCTCTCCTCCTCCCCTCTCCTCCCCTCTCCCCTCTCCTCTCCTCTCCTCTCCCCTCCCCACCTCTCCTCTCCCCTCCTCTCCTCTCCTCTCCTCTCGTCCCCTCCCCTCTCCTCTCCTCCTCTCCTCTCCTCCCCTCTCCTCTCCTCCTCTCCTCCCCTCTCAGCTGATGCTCATGAATTCATCAGCCAGAACGGTCTTCGTCGTGTCCAATTTATGTGTCCTGACAGAATGAACTTCGTAAAGTTACACTCTGTAAAAAAGAAAGCAGTGAGATAGCCTTCAGAATAAGGGCATGTCAGCCTAATTTACGTCACGACCCCAACCAAGCTGGTGTTTATTATTTCACTGTCTAAATTCTCTGTACTTTTAATATTAGACTTAAAACCTTACTCTTTGAAAAAACTGATAGAAATTATGTTGTTCCAGTTGTTATTCTAGTCGGACTAGTTCATATTTATTTTGTGAGCATTTATTTATTACTATTGTAGAGTCTTCTAGAATATCGCTCCATCAGATGACCTCAACGTTAGAATCCAACTTTTCCAGTGCTTTTGCTGCATCTGTGGAACAATAAACACGTTCCCATCATATTAGTGGTTGGCTTGTTTTTTACCATCATATTTGTATGCACCTGTAACATACTTTAGGACTCAATCAATCTTTATTTATATAGCGTCTTATACAATCAAAATTGTTTCAAGGCGCTTTCCAGAATCCCAGGGCCTGACCCCAGACAAGCAACAGTGGCAAGGAACAACTCCCCTTTAACAGGAAGTAACCTTGAGCAGGACTGGAAGAAACAGAAAAACTCCTTTAATACCATGCATTTTAAGAACGTATATATTTGACGTTACGACGGTAGCTTTTCAGCCTGGGGTAGGGGTAGGGGTCGGGGTAGGGGTCGAGGTCTTCGCTCTTGTCCTGGCTCTTTTCTCCCAGCAGACCCGACTGTTGAAAGGCGCAAACCGGAAGTAGAGGGTGTAGTTGGCGGAAGTGCGGCTGCCTCGCGCTCTTGGCCTCAGTGAGGGACTGTCCTCGCGTCTCCGCTAAATTAAGACAACGAATCGCTGTCGGAACCGGACTCGCGTCAGGCTCTCCGTCCAGTTTGTGAGGCGCCTGGTCCTGCCTGAAATGCGGGTTATTTAATTCGAGGTTGCTGCTTTCGTTTGGGCGCAGTGAGCTGCTGTCTGGACCCTCTGAAGTGTCTGTGTGGGCGGGTACTCACGGCGGGTCGCTTCGTTAGCTAACACCACCCCGCTGCCATCACTCCGCTCGGGTTCCTGTCGGATAACCACCCGTGGAGGTTTCCAGCAGCCATGGACAGAGGACGGGCCGTTGTCGGCCTACTGGTTCTGGTTTTGGTTCTAGCCCAGCGCTCTGGCTCCTTTAACCTGGACGTGGAACAGCCGTCCGTGTTCTCCGGACCGGAGCGGAGCTATTTCGGCTTCTCAGTGGACTTCTTCCACCCCGCGGACAAGCAGAGGTAAGAGGTGATGAAAGGTGACGAAGCTCAGGTGCTGAAGGCTTAAGGTCACCCTAACTATAACCCTGGCGGCCCTGTTTCTGAGCAGCGGTGCCTTCGGAACTAAAGAGCATCTTTCTAGTCACATCTGTCGGGATATCTCTGCTTTAACGACAACCAGCCGAGGGCCACTTTTCCTTGTGTGCTGTCTGTTGAACCCAAGTCCCAGTAATCCCCTTCACCCCAACCCTGTGGAATGGACCAGCTGTTGCTGACTTGGTGCTGCTGCTCAGCTTCTTCCTGATGAGAACGCGTCTGCGGTCCGGCTGCCCAACTTCCCGGGGTGGCCCATGTTTCCTGCCGCTTTGCAAAGATAGCAGATATCTCTGTGTTTGCGTGGTCCCGTCATTCCTCCTGTCATCTTTTTAGACAGGAAAGCGACTCATTCGCAGTTCAGACAGTGTCAGAACATCGGTTCATGTCAGAAACGCCGTCAAGTCTGCTGCCTGTTGTTTCCTGTTTGCTCCACTCAGAATCTCCAGCATGTTTCCTGGCTGGAACCGAGCCGGGTCTTTCAGAGCCCTCTAGTCCTCCAGTCTCGGGTCCATGCTTAATCCCGTTTCATCGGGGAACAAAGACGTCTGTGTTTGCTTCAGTCCCCTCAGGGCCAGAGTTGCCCCTCACAATGGTGCTGGGGGCTAAAAGCACCTGATGCCCCCCCAAAGGTCTACGTTTGCCTCACTGCTGAGCCTTGATGGCAAATGTTCTGATAGCAGCAACACAAGCACCAGATTTGGGTTTAGTTTATCAGCTGGAACTGGAAAACCTTCCCCAGTAAACGCTTACAAAAACAGGTGTGTGTGTGTGTGTGTGTGTGTGTGTGTGTGTGTGTGTGTGTGTCAGTGTGGGCATATACTGTTGGAGATGCTGTTCCTGTATCGACGGTCACTCTTCTTCCAGGTGTCCATAATCTTCTGGAATGGCTGTTTCAGTGAGGAACCTGGATGAGATGCTCAAATCCTCAGATCTGATTGTTTGTCTCCTCAGCTCAGATGTTCTGATCGGTGCTCCTCGGGCCAACACTTCCTCAGATGGTATTGTGGAGAGGGGAGCGGTGTTTAGCTGTCCCTGGAGGGGCTCCACCTGCCAGAAGATTGAGTTTGACAGCTCAGGTAAGAAAGGGAAGAACTTCTGGACATGTGGATGCTCACAGCTCCATGTTGTAGCTGTTGTTGAAGGTCGGGATGAGTGGAGCCCTGCAGGAGCCATCCAGATCCAGCATCCAGATCAGTTCTTCAGGAAAGAGCCAGATGTTGGTGCAGATGCAGCTGAAGCTGATGATGTCATGCAGACATGGAGCGCCTTGAGCATAAATGGTTGCGTCTTAGCTGAGTTCTTGTGCCTCTGGTCCTGCTGAGTGAGTGTGTGTGTGCCAGCAGCACAACTGTGAGGTTCTGGGGGAATCGGGTCCAGGTCGGTGGGCGCGCTAGCTCAGGCTCTTCTGAGCCCTTTCTGTCTCCGACTTTTATGACATGGACATTTGATTGACTCTTTAGAAACAAATTATTCATCAATGTCTCCTTTAACCAGAACTGGGACCAGCAGCCCTCAGCAGTGGTGTTACTGGGACCAGTTCCTGTTCTTTGCTGAAGTTCCCTGGAGCTTGTCTGTGGAAGTTACAATAAAAGTTGCTGCTGAGGTGCTGGTTGAATGTTAGTACGGGGCAGGAGCCGCGGGGGGGTGGGGGCTGACACGTTAGCACTGTGAAGGTCGAGTCAGGACATGTTGAAGAAAGGGAGCAGCAGCAGACGTGTGGATGCCACCAGGCTTTCCCACATCTGTTAAAGCAGCAATGACCCACGTTAGCCTGTAGCTAACTTAATCAATCAGTTATTGCCATCAGACACAGTCCGAAATGTTCGGAATCCCATAAAACCAAGTGGCCCTAAAGACCTTGGGCTGAAGGGAGCGTGGGCACCTTCTGCTCAGTAAAGGCACGTTCGTCTGCTGTGGTTGTGGACTGGTTTCAGTGTCTGATCCAGGTTCACGTTCAGACCTGATTCTGAATGAAGAAACCCAGACCCGTTGTGTAACTGTGCTGACTGTTTCTCAGCTGTCTGACTCCGCTGGGGAAGAACAACCTCTGAGCAGAGCTTCTGCTTGTCCTCCATGTTTAATGTTGATCCATCATGTTGGAGGAAGTTCAGATGGTTTCCAGCTGTTGTGGTGGACTGTTTCAGCCTTCGTGCTGCCTGGTCGGACCATAAAAGGAAACTCAGACTGTTTATGTCTCAGCAGCTGACATCACAGTCAGGCCACACCTCGTGTGTGTGTGTGTGTGTGTGTGTGTGTGTGTGTGTGTGTGAGCGAGTGAGTGTGTGTGTGTGTGAGTGTGTGTGTGTGTGTGTGTGTGAGCGAATGAGTGTTTGTGTGAGTGAGTGTGTGTGTGCGTGTGTGAGTTAGTGTTCCACAATTGAAGTCTTTGTTGTTGACCTCATTGCTAACTAAAGTTGGCCCACAGACTAGAATTTACTAGAATTTACTGGAATGCTGTGTGTGTGTGTGTCTATGTCTCTTTATGTGTGTGTGTGTGTCTATCTATGTCTCTTTATGTGTGTGTGTGTGTCTATCTATGTCTCTTTATGTGTGTGTGTGTGAGAGAGAGAGAGAGTGAGTGTCTGTGGCTACGCAGTGAGGACCAGGTCCAGAAGGTGGTCCTTGATTCTAATGATCAAAATAATAATTATTAGATTCTCGATTGTGTCGGCATCATAAACCAAAACCCAACGAGGCCGTCCTGGGTTTCAGGTGACAGGACCAACAAAGAAGGAGCCAAGATGGAGTTTAAATCCAGGCAGTGGTTCGGAGCTTCAGTCCGATCTGATGGAGAACACATCCTGGTACCGTCCCACATTTACTCTGATGATGGTGAAAGATGTCATGACCTTGACTCTGTGTGTGTGTGTGTGTGCGTGCGTGTGTGTGCGCGTGTGTGTGTGTGTGTGTGTGTGTGTTTCAGGCCTGTGCTCCTCTCTATCAATGGTCTACCTTTGGTGTTTCTGAGCGGGAGCCGGTTGGGACGTGTTTCCTGAAGAAAGGGTCCAGGGTGGTTGAGTACTCGCCCTGCAGATCAGGTGTGATTTGTGATTCCGTCTGACTGATGAATTGAACCTGTGATCCAGTCGATCCAGCAGGTGTTCCCACACTCCTCCAAGGTTTCTGACCTGAGACCGCTGCTAATTGTGGAGCTTTAGCGCTGGAACGTGACCCGAGCTGAGAGAACTCGCCTCGATCTCCTCACACTGTTCTAAAGTGATCATCAAGGAGCTGAAATGATACAAGAATGTGTTGACATACACTCATTGTGTACATAATCCATAATAATCAGCTGCCATGTGACCTTCACCTTGACCTTCAGCTGCTGCCTCTTCATCTGATCAATTATTGGGTTGGTTTTCAGGGGCCAACTCACCAGAGGGACAGGGATTCTGCCAGGCTGGCTTCAGCGTGGACTTCCTGAAGGTGGGTCAGCAGCTCCAGCCCCCCCCCCCGTGTGTGTGTGTGTGAGACAGAGAGAGAGTGTGTGTTGTACTTGCTGCATAATAACTACTAAAAGACTCATTCTACCAGCAACGTGGGCACAGGTTTAGGGGTTGGTTATGATGGTGTGCTGGCTGCTGATAGCACAGACTGAATATTATATATTCTGTTGTGTAATTGTACACACCCTCTGTACTATGTGCAGGTACACAGGGGTTGAGTATCCATTTATCTGGATTATTCTATATATACATCCTTTGGTATAGTCTCTATTCTATCTCAATTTAATTTTATGTTTTCTGCGTGCTTTTGCTGTGGTTGCGCCATAAATTTCCCCGTGTGGGACAAATAAAGGATCTGAGTCTGAATAGTCCTCACAGACATAGAAATACAAAGATACATGTGAGAGTGTTATTTTCAGTGTTTTCAATAAAAAAAATCTTTTCTTTAGAATAACAGAGTGCTGGTGGGAGGACCAGGAAGTTTCTACTGGCAGGGTGAGTGTGTGTGTGTGTGTGTGTGTGTGGGTGGGTGAGTGAGTGAGTGAGTGTGTGTGTGTGTGGGTGTGTGAGTGAGTGGGTGGGTGGGTGAGTGAGTGTGTGTGGGTGAATGTGTGGGTGTGTCTGGGTGGGTGAGTGTGAGTGTGTGTTGGTGTGTGTGAGTGTGTGTTGGTGTGTGTGTGTGGGTGTGAGAGAGAATGTAATTATTCTTTCAATGTTGCCAATGTTGTTGTCAATGTCAACACAGACCTCACTCACTCACTCACTCACTGTCTTACACACACACACACACACACACACACACACACACACAGATCCAGAGATGTGTGTGTTCTGGTTGAGGCTCCTGGTCGTTCTCCAGCTGGAAGTTCTCTTCTTCTCTCTCCAGGTCAGCTGATTTCAGACAGTATCTCTGAAATTTTTAACCGCTTTGATGGAAATTTCATCACTCCATATGGAAACACACAAGCGACGAAGTCAGCTGGGGCTAATTATGATGACAGTTACCTTGGTAACCAAACTTTGAATCAAGCTGTTATGCTAATCACTGACTGCTGACAGTCAGAAACACAAACGTTCCTCCTGTGATGTCACCAGGATACTCTGTGACCGTTGGAGACTTCAATCGAGATGGAAAAGAGGGTAAGACTGTCTGGGACCTCACAGCAATCTGAGCTCTGATTGGCTGGGACACAAATCAATGTTTTGATGATTGAGACAACATGATAGATCATTAGCTGATGAGGCTTCTTCACAGATTATGTGGCTGGAGTCCCTCGTGGAGAGAAGGCACTGGGATATGTGAGTCTCTCTCTCACACACTCACACACTCTTATTCTCTCTTTTACTGATAAACCTGCCTTCATCTTGTAGGTGAACATCTTCAATGCTCTCAACATGGAGTCCATGGTGAATTTCACAGGTACCCAGGTGAGCTGCAGGTTCTCTGATGTCACATGTGTATGCTGTGAACACACACACACACACACACACACACGGCACCTCCATCAATGTCTTCCACAGGATTTCTGACTCCTTACTGGTGTGTTTTCAGATGGACTGTTTGGTTCAGTCAGTGGGTGGTTCAGTGTCTGCTGTCACTCTGGACGTATCGATAAAGTTGTGTGATTGAATCTGTTCCTGTTTCATAGATGGCTGCTTACTTCGGACACTCTGTAGCTGCTTCTGACGTTAATAACGATGGGTGAGTTGGTCTTTTCTCTGTAGGACCAAGTGGTGTCCACACAGAACTATGATCTTGCTTTGTGCTGATTTTCCGCCCGTCCTCCCCAAGGACGGCAAATGCCCGATTGTCTTGCGTCTCAGAAGATTGTCCTGTAAGATGATCTGTTGGTCTGAGGTGTGTCGAGCGAATTTGTCCCGTGTGTGTGTGTTAGGTTGGTGGATCTGCTGGTTGGCGCTCCACTCTTCATGGATAGAGGATCTGATGGAAAACTGAGGGAGGTGGGACAGGTGGGTAAAACATGTCCACTGAAGTTTCCTCTGGATTCAAACCGCCACCCTGTGGCTCCGTCCCAACAAAAGTCTCATCTGTGCTTATTAAGAGGATTTTCGGGTGCAGAGCAGCATGAGCGATCGCGGCTACAGTTCGGATGCTCGATCTCGGTGGACACACTACTTCTGCTGACTTGCTGTTGTTCTCCAGGTGTCGGTGTACCTGGGGCGAGGTGGATTTTCTTTTCAGCCCCCACAGATGCTCACAGGGTCAGAGGTTTATGCCAGATACGGTTCTGCCATCGCAGCACTGGCAGACCTGGACATGGATGGGTACAACGGTATGAGAGAACACACACACCGGATGACAGATGATTTCCTCTGTCTGGTTTGTCTGTCTGCTATTTTTAAAAAGAGCCTGACTCTTGATCAGGCAACAGGAAAAACCCACTTTAACAGGAAGAAACCTTGAGCAGGACCAGGCTCATAAGGGGGCCTTTCTGGGTAAATGAGGAGAGGAAGAGATGCATCATATCAGAGCGGTCCACCGGGACGATCCGGTGCTTTCACCGTCTCCTGACAGGAGCTTGGCCTCTGAGGACCTCGTAGGCCAGGAGAGGAGCCAGTGAAGAGAAGCCAGGAGGGTCCTGTGACCTCTGTGCTTGGTTACAGCCAGATTTAGCAGCAGTATTTGGATCAGCTGGAGGTGCGGACAGAATTCTTCAGCCAACACTGGATCCCAAGGGTCCAGCCAGGAATGGCGAGTGCTGGAGGAGCTTGGCAGCATCTGCGTTCGGAGTCAGCCTGATCGGATTTTTGTGATGTTTCTGCTGCAGATCTGTGAGATAAAGGTCGGGCACAGGTCAAAGGTCACTCCAAGATTCCTCACAAGCACACTAGAGGATAGAAAGTTGAGCGTCCAGGAGCAACCTGCCATTAGTTGATCTGTTCATGAAGAGTTGAAGGCAACCGCCTGAGTTTGGTCTGAGCAACGAAGAAGGACGTTTGAGTCCAGCCTGAAGCTTGACTGGCTGATCTGGTTCCTCTGGTTCCATAGATAAATCAGCATGTTCTGACCAGGTCCAGGACGAGAGGACTGTTCCAAGTCCAGAACCGTCTGCAACTCCATGACGAGGCGACAATATGAAGAGACATCATCCTGAACATGGATCCAGTTAACCTGGAGAGGAGCTGGTCCATCACACTCCCCAGCAGCTCTTTTCATCCTCTCCTGCTACAGTGTGAAGGTGGTTTGGGTCTTGACCTGTGCTGACCTGTTACCTCTGTCTCCTCCAGATGTGGCCATCTCTGCTCCTTATGGTGGCCCCCAGCATCAGGGTTTAGTCTACATCCATAATGGCCGGGCTCAGGGACCTGACCCCACCCCTTCACAGGTGAGTCTGACGGTTGGCAGCAGCCATGAAGCTCCTGTCAGCTCCTGCTGATGGAACTCTCAACACATCTGGCAGGTTCTGCAGGGCAAATGGGCCTCCAGCTACATGCCTGCGAGCTTTGGTTACTCCCTGAGTGGAAGCACCGACATCGACCAGAACGGATATCCAGGTACACACACGCACACAGAAACACACAGAAACACACGCACACAGAAACACACGCACACAGAAACACGCACGCACACAGAAACACACACGCACACAGAAACACACACGCACACAGAAACACACGCACACAGAAACACACGCACACAGAAACACACAAGAAACACACACGCACACAGAAACACACGCACACAGAAACACACACGCACACAGAAACACACGCACACAGAAACACACGCACACAGAAACACACGCACACAGAAACACACGCACACAGAAACACACACGCACACAGAAACACAAACACATCGATACAGACACAAACAGAAACACACACGCACACAGAAACACACACGCACACAGAAACACACACGCACACAGAAACACACACGCACACAGAAACACACGCACACAGAAACACACACGCACACAGAAACACACGCACACAGAAACACACACGCACACAGAAACACACACGCACACAGAAACACACGCACACAGAAACACACACGCACACAGAAACACACACGCACACAAAAACACACACGCACACAGAAACACACGCACACAGAAACACACACACAGAAACACACGCACACAGAAACACACGCACACAGAAACACACACGCACACAGAAACACACACGCACACAGAAACACACGCACACAGAAACACACACGCACACATAAACACACACTCACACAGAAACCACACTACGCACAGAAACACACCGCACACAGAAACACACACGCACACAGAAACACACCGCACACAGAACCACTCCCACAGAACACACCAACACAGAACACCACCGACACACAGAAACACACGCACACAGAAACACAAACACATCGATACAGACACAAACAGAAACACACACCACACAGAAACACACACGCACACAGAAACACACACGCACACAGAAACACACGCACACAGAAACACACAACTCACACATAAACACACGCACAACAGAAAACACAACAACATCGATACAGACACAAACAGAAACAAAGGCCACACACACATACACACACACACAGATACACATGGAGTGAAGTGAAGTGCTGATGTTTGTTTCTGTCTTTTAGATTTAATAGTGGGGGTGTTTGGAGCTGACAAAGCTGTTTTGTACAGGTAATTTTGTGTGTGTGTGTGTGTGTGTGTACATGCCCCCCCCCCCCCCTGCTGTGTGTGTAATGACTTGGGGCCTCTTCTGATATCAAAGAACTCGTGCGTTCTCCTGCTGACAACACTCTAAATTATTGTTTATTCTCTTGCCTCTCTCCCCTCCCCCCTCCCCCCTCCCCTCCCCTCTCCCCTCTCCTCTCCCTCCTCTCCCCTCCCCCCTCCCCTCTCCTCTCCTCCTCTCCCCTCCCCCCTCCCCTCTCCTCCTCTCCTCTCTCCTCCCCTCCCCTCTCCTCCTCCCCTCTCTCCTCTCCTCTCCTCCCCTCTCTCCTCTCCTCTCCTCCCTTCCTTTCCCCTCCCCTCTCCTCCCCTCTCCTCCCTTCCCCTCCCCCCCTCCCTTCCCCTCTCCTCTCCTCTCCTCCTCCCCTCTCCTCCCCCTCCCCTCTCTCCTCCCCTCTCCTCCCTTCCTTTCCCCCTCTCCTCCCCTCCCCTCCCCTCCTCCTCCCTCCCTTCCTCTCCCCTCCCCCTCTCCTCTCCTCTCCTCTCCTCCCCTCTCACCTCCTCCTCCCCTCCCCTCCTCTCCTCTCCTCCCCTCCCCTCTCCTCCTTCCCCTCTTCTCTCCTCCCCTCTTCTCCTCCCATCCCCTCTCCTCTCTCCTCCCCTCTCCTCCCTTCCTTTCCCCTCCCCCTCCCACCTCCTCCTCCCCTCTCCTCCCCTGACAGAGCCCGTCCCGTCATCAGTGTGAATGCTTCCTTGGACATCTCCCCTCAGATCATTAACCCAGAGGAGAAGACCTGCACTCTTCCTGGTACCAGCATAACTGTTTCCTGGTGAGGCCTCACTTCCTGTTTCCTGTGTCTTCCTCTGCTCTTGTTCCATTTCCTGCGCTTGCGTCCTGGTGCTTTTCAGCGCCACGCTGCTTCTTCTTCTACGAATCCTTAGACACACAAGTCTGAAAAACAGCTTTAACGTATGTTCTATCAGCCCGTCTCTATTAGCGTAGCTGGAAGTGCAGCATATAACTCATCAATGCTGTTGGTAGCGTCAGCTGACTGTTGAGCTGCTGCCCGGCGGCCGTGGCCGCTACAGATAGACACCAGTCCCGTGAGAAACACTGATCCGGCAACATAGTCTGTTTCCGTGTTTCAGTTCTTTGCACATGTCTCCTTCTAATGAGAATTATTGATTGCATTGATCCACACTGAGCTCTGGCTGATTGTTGTTCCAGTTTTAAGGTCAAGTACTGTCTGAAGGCCAGCAGTCGTGGCGCTCCGGCCACCCTCAGTAAGTCAGAGAGCGGCGTCAGGTCGGTGTTGGACATCATCAGACAGTGTGGTGACCTGTTCTCCTCCGACTGCTCCGCAGATTTCAACATTGAGCTGGTGTTGGACCGTCTGAAGCAGAAGGAGGCCACAAAGCGCGTCCTGTTCCTGCACAGTCGGACCTTTCAGTACTCCAAAAACATGGCTGTGTCCAATGGCAGAGCGCCGTCCTGTGAGGAGCAGTTCGTCTTCCTGAGGGTGAGCAGCAGGTTGGAAGCCGGTTCAGCTGCCTTCTCACAGCAGCAGCAGGTTAAAGGGTTCTCCCTCCATGTCAGGACGACCGTGAGTTCCGAGATAAGATCACGCCCATCTCCGTGGTGATGGAGTACCAACTGGACTACCAGCAGGCCGCGGATAAGACTGGACTCAAGCCCATCATTGACACGGCCGCGCCCCCCAATGTCACCAAGCAGGCTCACATCCTGTTGGACTGTGGAGACGACAACATCTGCAAACCCGACCTGAAGCTGGCGGTCAGAAGGTGCGTCCTGAGACGCAGAGGCACTCCCGTCCTTCCTTTCTGGAAGACACCAGATGAACCATGTCCCTTTGTGTCCTAGTGATCGGGAACAGATCTACGTGGGCGACGACAACGCTCTGACGCTGGAAGTCAGCGCCGAGAACCGTGGAGAGGGCGCCTACGAGGCCGAGCTCCACGTCTACCCGCCACAGCAGGCCGACTTCACCGGTGTGGTCCGCAGCCAGGTAGGGTTGGGGCTGAGGGTCCGGTTTCTGGTGCAAGTCAGATGAAGTTGAACCCGACTGACGCCGTCCACCTTCTGGTTTTGATCAGACTCTCAGCAGGTTATCCTGCGCTTACAAGAAGGAGAACCAGACAAAGATGGTGGTGTGTGACCTGGGAAACCCCATGAAGGGTGGGACCAAGGTCAGCGATAACATGGCCCCCTGAAGACCACCTTTCTTTTGACCTTTTAAAATTGAGAAGAACCAGATCGGTGTTGAATCATTTTTGACTGGTTTTGCGTTCTGCCCCCCTCCTGCTCCCTGATTGGTCTCTGGCTTCTTCCTGTTGTGCTGTGATTGGACAGGTGCTGGCAGAGCTGCGCTTCAGTGTGCACCAGCTGTCGGAGGAGGACACAACCGTCAAGTTTGACCTGCAGATCGTCAGGTAGGCAACGCCCAAACAAGGTCCCTTCAGGGGCGGCAGCGCCACCCGGTGGCCGCTGGTGGCGTCTCGTTAACTTACTGAGTGAAAGTTCATTTTGTCTACTTGAATATTAACGAGAACGAGAAAAATGTTTGTCTTTCAATAAGAACAAAGAAAAGGACGAGCTGAACGTGTCTGACCTTTGACCTTGGACTCTTTTTCAGCTCCAACCAATTTAACAACACCAGTCCTCGAGTTTCCAGCGTCACTCAGCTGGCCGTCCTCGCCAAGGTGTCCATCAGAGGGTAACTGACACAACACACAAACACACACAACGCACACAACGCACTGTTGATAGAAGGATCAATCTCAGTTACTGATTCAATGTGTGTGTGTGTGTGTGCGTGTGTGTGTGTGTGTGTGTGTGTGGCCCCCAGAACATCATCTCCAGGTCAGGTGTTCCTTCCCATTGCTAACTGGAAGACTAAAGAGCCTCCGGTGGTTGGAGACGACATCGGACCACAGATAGTTCACGTCTATGAGGTAACGCCTCGGCAGCTGTGGTCATGTGACTGCTGACAGGAAAGATGGGCGGAGCCACAATAACCGGCCCTTCCAGTCGTTTATTCGTTTACTCCAGTGAGTAGATCAAAGTGATTGCAGTCCGCTGGACTCAGGGGTCCCATTTTCTTGCTGCCAGCTCCTCAACAACGGGCCCAGTACGTTCAGTAAGGCGGCGCTGGAGGTGGAGTGGCCGCACCAGTTCAGGAACGGCTCGCTGCTCTACATCACCAGCTACGAGACGGAAGGACCCATCAACTGCACCACCGACGTGGAGATCAACCCGCTGCGAGTGTCGGTGGGGAGCAGCAGCGCTCAGCACCTCCTCCAGTCACACACCCAGCACTGATCATGGTGTGTGTGTGTGTGTGTGTGTGTGTGTGTGTGTGTGTGTGTGTGTGTGTGTGTGTGTGTGTGTGTGTGTGTGCGCGTGTGTGTGTGCGCGCGTGTGTGGGTGTCAGAACCCATTATCTCCAGCAAAGAACACCAGTGGGGATGTGGTTCCACCCAGAGAGCGAGAGACTGAAGGACGGAACCGAAACCATGTTCGCAAGAGAGACCTGGAGTCCAGAGAGGGACAGAACGACCTGCAGACGCTGGTGAGAAGAGAAGAAGAGACGAGAAGCACCTTCAGACCGGAAATTTGCTTTGATGTTTTCATGCAGGGAAACACACAATGTTGCCAATTACGTGTGTGTGTGTGTGTGTGTGTGTGTGCTTGTGCGTCTGTGTGTGTGTGTGAGCAGGACTGCAGCACAGCAGACTGCCTGCGGCTCAGGTGTCAGGTGGGTCGTCTGGAGAGGAGGAAGAACGCCATCGTCTTCATCTACGCCCGCCTGGCTGTGGACAGCTTCCTCAGGGTAACAACCGATGAGAGAGCTTGGTGGTTTGGGTGCCACAGCTCAACAATGTGCACATGGACGTTCTGGGTGGACAGGTGAGGGACAGGTAGTGGACAGGTGAGGGACAGGTAGTGGACAGGTGAGGGACAGATAGTGGACAGGTGAGGGACAGGTAGTGGACAGGTGAGGACAGATAGTGGACAGGTGAGGGACAGATAGTGGACAGGTAGTGGACAGGTGAGGGACAGATAGTGGACAGGTAGTGGACAGGTGAGGGACAGATAGTGGACAGGTGAGGGACAGGTAGTGGACAGTTGATGGACAGGTGAGGGACAGGTAGTGGACAGTAGTGGACAGGTAGTGGACAGGTGAGGGACAGGTAGTGGACAGGTGAGGGACAGTTGATGGACAGAGGTGGGCAGGTGAGGGACAGGTAGTGGACAGGTAGTGGACAGGTGAGGGACAGGTAGTGGACAGTTGATGGACAGGTGAGGGACAGGTAGTGGACAGGTGAGGGACAGGTAGTGGACAGGTGAGGGACAGATAGTGGACAGGTGAGGGACAGTTGATGGACAGGTGAGGGACAGATAGTGGACAGGTGAGGGACAGTAGTGGACAGGTGAGGGACAGATAGTGGACAGGTAGTGGACAGGTGAGGGACAGATAGTGGACAGGTGAGGGACAGGTAGTGGACAGGTGAGGGACAGGTAGTGGACAGGTGAGGGACAGATAGTGGACAGGTGAGGGACAGTTGATGGACGGGTGAGGGACAGGTAGTGGACAGGTGAGGGACAGTAGTGGACAGGTGAGGGCAGCGGGACCTGATGTTTGTATCAGCTTCTTCAGCGGATCAGTCAGACGTATCGGTGGTTTATTAACGTGTCCGGGGATCAGGTGATCGGGGATCAGGGATCCGGTGAGCAAGGATCCGGTGATCAGGGATCAGGTGTTTAGGGATCAGGTGATCGGGGATCAGGTGATCGGGGATCAGGTGTTTAGGGATCAGGTGATCGGGGATCAGGGATCTGGTGAGCAAGGATCCGGTGATCAGGGATCCAGGGATCAGGTGTTTAGGGATCCGGGGATCGGGGATCCGGTGATCATTTGACCGTGGAGGTGATCATGACGCCGTCCAGTCTCCCCCTTCTCTCATGGTTTTACCCATCATGCAACACTTGTCCGTCTGTTGGTTGCAGACAGAGAACCAGAACCGATCCTATGTGGTCCGATCGGCGGCCTCCTTCAGCGTCATCGAGATGCCGTATAAGAACCTCCCAGCGGAGCTGCCGTCCAACAGCACCGCCGTCAGCCTGTCGGTGGTCTGGGTGGCCGAGCCCCCCGGGCCCATCCCGGCCTGGGTCGTGGCCCTGGCGGTTCTGGCCGGGCTGCTGCTGCTGGCCTTGCTCATCTTCATCATGTACAAGGTACACCTCCGCCTCCTCCACCCCCCCGCCTCCTCCGCCTCCTCCACCCCCCCACCTCCTCCACCCCCCCCGCCTCCTCCACCCCCCCCGCCTCCTCCACCCCCCCGCCTCCTCCACCTCCTCCACCTTCTCCACCTCCTCCTCCACCCCCCTCACCTCCTCCTCCATCCCCCACCTCCTCCGCCTCCTCCACCTTCTTCACCTCCTCCTCCTCCTCCACCCCCCACCTCCTCCTCCACCCCCCCACCTCCTCCTCCACCCCCCCACCTCCTCCTCCACCTTATTCTCCACCCCCCACCTCCTCCACCCCCCACCTCCTCCTCCACCCCCCCACCTCCTCCTCCACCTTATTCTCCACCCCCCACCTCCTCCACCCCCCACCTCCTCCTCCACCTTATTCTCCACCCCACCTCCTCCTCCACCTTATTCTCCACCCCCCCACCTCCTCCTCCATCCCCCGCCTCCTCCACCTCCTCCACCTTATTCTCCACCCCCCACCTCCTCCTCCACCTTATTCTCCACCCCCCATCTCCTCCACCGCCTCCTCCTCCTCCACCTCCTCCTCCATCCCCCGCCTCCTCCACCTCCTCCACCTTATTCTCCACCCCCCACCTCCTCCTCCACCTTATTCTCCACCCCCCACCTCCTCCACCCTCCACCTCCTCCTCCACCCCCCACCTCCACCCCCCCACCTCCTCCACTCAGCCTCCTCTTCTCTCCCCAGCTGGGCTTCTTTAAGCGGGTGCGCCCCCCCCAGGAGGACTGCACAGAGAAGGAGCAGCTGCAGCCAGAGGAGAATGGAAACACCGATGCTTAGAGCGCCCCCTGCTGGCTCGGAGTGGTACTGAGAGACTTCTGCCTGAAGAGTCACGAGTACGAATCCCCTCCCACGTTCAAGTTGCACTTTCCCTTTGAACCTTGGATGAGCCCTGGGTACTGTGGGTTGACCAGTCTGTACCAGTTAAACCAGTATGACCAGTTATTGGGAGGCTGGTGGTCACTTCTGCTCTAGCTTCTCTCTTTCAACACTGTATTTGGCTACATGAGCACGTTAGCATATTCAGGTGTAGGATGTAAAATATCTGCTGTAACTGGCAAATATTAGCATAATGTGGTCAACTACCTGGTTAGTTGGAAACCATTTCTCGGTGAGTTATCACTAAAATTATTTTATATGTACTGAACACGTCAGCATTTTGTGCTAATGCTCGCTTGTTTGCCATAGCTTAGCATTGGTTTCATTTATTGCAAGTATTTCTCACTCATTAATGAATCAGAACTATTTAATGTGTTAGCTTTAGCCTCAAGCTGGTAGCATTTTGTCATGATCAAAAGGCTAATCTGCATTCCGTTGGTGTTAGCTTCCTTTGGATTTCAGTTGTGACCAACAAAATTTCGATTGTCTGTGCGGCGGTCCGAGTGTGGACGCGAGTTTGTAAATGTATTCAAACAAAAAGTTGCTACGGTAGGAATTTACCCATATTGGGTTTTTAAAAGTCACTGCGGGAACTCTTCAGTTAGCTCATGCTTTCATCTTCCACTGGCGTCTTTGCATTAACTTTAATATCCACCGTTGTTTGTCACTACAGCCAAATTAAGGTTGTAGCATGCAAACAATTAGCAGCTGTTTAGCTTAGCGAGCACTGAGGGGTTATTGCTAAACTATTAGGGGCCAGGATAATCAAAATGCAACATGGTTATTTTAAGTGACTTCCTGTTGTTACAATAAATGTTGCTAATTTCTTTGTTTGCATTGTTTACATCTGGTTTTGTAACATATATCATTTATCTGCTGGCCCCGCCCCCCCCAGCCCAGACACCACGGTTTCATCAACAGACGATACAGCGTCCATTTGTCATCGTTAGCCTCATTAGCGTGAGGCTAACGTCACTGGTTTAGTTCTACTATCCCGTCTGTCTGAGGACGACGTTTGTTCCCGGGATCATCAGCGTCCACGCTCCTGCTGTCTGTCCTTTGACATTGTCCACCCGTCTCACTGTCTTTCTGTCTGTCCATCCTGCTGTCTCCGTCCACCCTTTCATCTGTCTGTCCACACAACCTTTTCTGTCATTTGCCACCTGATGAGCTGATCTGTAACATTTGGTGAAATGATTCCAGCTTAAATAAATCAGATTTCTTTGACTTGTTTTAATGGTTTATTAATGGTTTGTTAATGGTTTATTAATGGTTTATTAATGGCCTCATTAAGCTGCAGTTTCTGCTGGTACTTGTGATCCAGGAAGGCTCCGCCTCTCTGACCAGCGCTGAAAGAAGAGCGAACTCATCTTCATGTCTGAACACCTCTGGCAACACAGGAAGTTGTTTGTTGCATGTTGGACTGGATCAAAATGAACATACAGGTGAGACACTTCCTGTCCTGCTTCACTCTTATTGGTCACTGGGTGAGCAGGAAGCTGAGGTCACAGCCAGGGTCAAACTCCACCGAGGGTTTCCCTCTGAAACGGCCACCACACGTCACGCTTCCAGAGGTGTGTGTGTGTGTGCGTGTTACCGTGCGTGTGTGTGTTACCGTGTGAACAGCCTGGCCCTGGTGCTGCCCAGCAGCGTAGCTTTGTTTCCCTCCACCAGCAGCATGGAACCTTCTCTCAGACCCTGAAAACAGACTCCAAACCTTCACACAGGTGTTTCACAGGTCAGAGGTGTTGAGGCGCATCTCACCAGGACGCAAGGAGTGTCGGGTTCTTCGTGGTACTGGGTGATCCTCTGTTCTCGGGTCTCCTGCACATCAAGATGGAGTGAGTGACCAGCAGGGGGAGCTGCTGTTCTAACACAAACATCACTGCTTCCTGTGATGTCACTTCCTCTCACTTTGTCGGAGAACTAAGAGATGAGCTTTAGTGATCCGAGCTGAGGGTCCTCCTTAAGGCCAAGGGCTGGCTTATCTGACACAAACCTGACGGTCCAATCACAGGAGCCACACGTCACTTATCAGTCAGCGGCTCAGGAGCGTTTCCTCTTATCTCCCTAATAAAGCTTGACGGGTTCAAAGGTCACTGCAGCCACAATCTGAGTCCAGTCGCCCGTTGGTGGAAAACAGGCTGCAAATGTAAAGATTCTTCTCTCACCCCCATGTGGCGACTGTTGGGGTCGGCGTCCAGGTAGTGGGGGTTGATGTTGAACGGGACGAGGCCGATGGCGGCGAAGGATGGCGGGTAGACGATGGGCATGTCGTTGGTGGTGTTGATGCTGACGGTGGCCACGTTGCTTCCTGCGCTGGAGCCCATGTAGGGGGCGCCGTCCTGGACGCAGGGCACAAAACGGTGTGTGTGTGTGTGTGCATGTGAGAGAGTGTCTGAGTGTGTGTGTGTGAGAGAGAGAGAGTGTCTGAGTGTGTGTGTGTGTGAGAGAGAGAGAGTGTCTGAGTGTGTGTGTGAGAGAGAGAGAGTGTCTGAGTGTGTGTGTGTGAGAGAGAGAGAGTGTCTGAGTGTGTGTGTGTGAGAGAGAGAGAGAGTGTGTGCGTGTGAGAGAGTGTCTGAGTGTGTGTGTGTGAGAGAGAGAGAGTGTCTGAGTGTGTGTGTGTGAGAGAGAGAGAGTGTCTGAGTGTGTGTGTGTGAGAGAGAGAGAGTGTCTGAGTGTGTGTGTGTGTGAGAGAGAGAGAGTGTGTGCGTGTGAGAGAGTGTCTGAGTGTGTGTGTGAGAGAGAGTGTGTGTGCCTGTGAGAGAGTGTCTGAGTGTGTGTGTGACAGAGAGAGAGAGAGTGTCTGAGTGTGTGTGAGAGTGTCTGAGTGTGTGTGTGACAGAGAGAGAGAGAGTGTCTGAGTGTGTGTGTGTGTGAGAGAGAGAGAGAGTGTGTGCGTGTGAGAGAGTGTCTGAGTGTGTGTGTGAGAGAGAGTGTGTGTGTGTGTGACAGAGAGAGAGAGAGAGTGTGTGCGTGCATGTGTGTGTGAGAGAGAGACCTCCAACACTCTCCTCCTGATCTCTGACACCAGCTTGTTGTCATAGAGACTCTTCAGGAGACGGAACGTGTTTCCTCCTCCTACAAACAGGAAGTAGAATCTGTCAGGATGCAGGTGACCGTCATGTGACACCTCAGTTTCAGTTCCTCACCTATGAAAATGGCTTCAGCCCTGCGGACAGCTTCAACAGGGTCCGGCGCCTCATGGATCCCGTCCACTTCGTACCCTGCAGGGGCCAGAGAGACAGAAGGGGACAGACGAGGTGTTTTCAGGAGCTTCTCTGGTTTAGCCGCTAACCGCTAACAGACGGGACAAACCCAGAGTCCGGAACGCGTCCCTGGCGGTCTTGGTGTAGGCGTCTCTGTCGTGGAGGGCGTACGGAACAAACAGAACCCTTTTCACATCTCTGCAACACAGATGACAGATCAGGTCTGGTGCAGAACCTGGTTCCGTGGCCTCAGACTCACCTGTCACCTGTCTGAGGAACCTTCTGAACTCACCGTCCGAAGAACTCGGCAACGTTCTGCTGGCAGTGCTGCAGGTAGCCGCTGCCATGCAGGGTGGAGTTGGACACCAGCAGAAGCCTCCTCTTCATTTCTGGACCCACCACCGACTGCCAAGTCCACAGTCCGAGGCCAGAGTCCTGCTGGAAGTACCACGCCGGGAACTATGACGCGACTTCCGGTCCGATCCTTTCAAAATAACACAAGTCCAATCCTGACAAAATAACACAAGTAGCCTTTTCCTCGAATATTTACAAGATTTCTGAACTAATGGCTGCGATGTCACGCACGCCCACGCACACACATGCACGCGCACACAATTTGCTGCAGCAGTTATTTTCCAACCGCGTGACGAACGTTGTTCCTGACTGAAACTAAATGACAGTGTCCTACAGGGGGCGCCCTTCTAACGTCCACCGGAAGGTCCCGCTGTAGTTCCAGCTGTGTCCACGTGATGGCGATATTTTACCATAATTACCATACCATAATTAATTTTACCTTTCCTGACTACAACCTCTCCTCTGTCTTTCTTTCTTCTCCTCCTTCGCTCCTCTCTCTCTCTCTCTCTCTCCCTCTCTCCCTCCCTCTCCCCCCTCCCCCCTCCCCCCTCCCTCTCCTCGGTAGAAACAGGAGCAGTGGGGGGCGGGGCTAAACCACATCTGGATGAAAAACATCTGGACTTTTTCTGTCTGCGTGACTCTCCGACGGCGGAGGGCGGACAGAGCGTGAGTTTCGGCCGATGATGGCTCCGGGCTGGGCGCTCTGGGCCGGGATGGCTGCGGTTCTGGCTGCGGGTGAGTCCCTGTTGTTTCACCCAAATGGCGAGAAAGAAAACAGAGAGAAGGAAGAAGAAGTTTAGACAACAGTCAACAAGACGCCAGCGTGCGTGAGAGAGACAGAGAGAGGGGCGGGGGGAGAGAGAGGGAGAGGGAGGGAGAGGGAGGGGAGTGGGAGAGAGAGGAGTGGGAGAGAGAGGAGGGGGAGAGAGAGGGAGAGAGGAGAGGGAGAAAGAGAGAGGAGGGGGGAGAGAGAGGAGTGGGGAGAGAGGAGGGAGAGAGGAGGGAGAGAGGAGGGGGGAGAGGAGAGGAGTGGGGGAGAGAGAGAGAGGAGGGGGGAGAGAGAGGAGTGAGAGAGGAGTGGGGAGAGAGGAGGGAGGGAGAGGAGAGGGAGGGAGAGGGAGGGGAGTGGGAGAGAGAGGAGGGGAGGGAGAGGAGAGGAGTGGGAGAGAGAGGGAGAGAGGAGAGGGAGAAGCGGAAGATGAGAGGGAGAGAGGAGAGGGGAGAGAGGAGTGGGGAGAGAGGAGGGAGAGAGGAGGGGGAGAGGAGAGGAGTGGGGGAGAGAGAGAGAGGAGGGGGGGAGAGAGAGGAGTGAGAGAGGAGTGGGGAGAGAGGAGGGAGGGAGAGGAGAGGAGTGGGGGAGAGAGGGAGGGAGAGGGAGGGGAGTGGGAGAGAGAGGAGGGGGAGAGGAGAGGAGAGGAGTGGGAGAGAGAGGAGATGAGAGAGGAGTGGGGAGAGAGGAGGAGAGAGGAGGAGGGGGGAGAGGAGGGGGGGAGGAGAGAGGAGAGGAGGGGGGGGAGAGGAGAGGAGTGGGAGAGAGGGAGGGGAGAGAGGAGGGAGAGAGAGGGAGAGAGGAGAGGGAGAGGGAGAAAGAGAGAGGAGGGGGGAGAGAGAGGAGTGAGAGAGGGAGAGGGAGGGGAGTGGGAGAGAGAGGAGTGGGAGAGAGAGGAGGGGGAGAGGAGAGGAGAGGAGTGGGAGAGAGAGGAGGGGGAGAGGAGAGGAGTGGGAGAGAGAGGGGAGAGAGGAGAGGGAGAAAGAGAGAGGAGGGGGGAGAGAGAGGAGTGGGGAGAGAGGAGGGAGAGAGGGGGGGAGAGGAGAGGAATGGGGGGAGAGAGAGAGAGGGAGGGGGGGAGAGAGAGGAGTGAGAGAGGAGTGGGGAGAGGAGGAGGGAGAGAGGAGGGAGGGAGAGAGGAGGGAGGGATGGGAGAGGAGAGGAGTGGGGGAGAGAGGGAGGGAGAGGGAGGGGAGAGAGGAGGGAGAGAGGAGGGGGAGAGGAGTGGGGGAGAGAGAGAGAGGAGGGGGGAGAGAGAGGAGGGGGGAGAGAGGAGGGAGAGGGAGGAGAGAGGAGGGGAGAGAGGAGGGGAGAGAGAGGGAGAGAGGAGAGGGAGAGGGAGAAAGAGAGAGGAGGGGGGAGAGAGAGGAGTGAGAGAGGAGTGGGGAGAGAGGAGGGAGAGGAGAGGGGGGAGAGGAGAGGAGTGGGAGAGAGAGGGAGAGAGAGGGAGAGAGAGAGAGGAGTGGGGAGAGAGGAGGGAGAAAGGAGGGGGGAGAGAGGAGGGAGGGGGGAAGAGAGGAGGGGGGTTGAGAGGCTAGAGGGATGAGGAAGAGAGAGGGGAGAGAGGGAGAGCGGGAGTGGGAGAGAGAGGAGGGGGAAGATGCAGAGGAAGAGGAGTGGATGAGAGAGAGAGAGAGAGAGGGAGAGGGTAGAAGACAGAGAGAGGAGGGCGGGAGCAGCGAGGTGAGTGGGAGAGTAGGCGGGAGAGAGGAGGGGGGAGGTAGAGAGGGGGGGGAGAGAGAGAGAGGAGGGGGGGAGAGAGAGGAGTGAGTGAGAGGCAGGAGTGGGGAGGGAGAGAGGAGGGAGAGAGGATGAGGAGGAGGGGGGGAGTGGGAGAGAGAGGAGGAGGGGAGAGGAGAGGAGTGGGAGAGAGAGGGAGAGAGGAGAGGGAGAAAGAGAGAGGAGGGGGGAGAGAGAGGAGGGAGAGAGGAGGGGGAGAGGAGAGGAGTGGGGGAGAGAGAGAGGAGGGGGGAGAGAGAGAGAGGAGTGAGAGAGGAGTGGGGAGAGAGGAGGGAGAGGGAGGGGAGTGGGAGAGAGAGGAGGGGGAGAGGAGAGGAGTGGGGAGAGAGAGGAGTGAGAGAGGAGTGGGGAGAGAGGAGGGAGAGAGGAGGGGGAGAGGAGTGGGGGAGGAGAGAGAGAGGGAGAGGGAGGGGAGTGGGAGAGAGAGGAGAGGGGAGGAGGGAGGAGAGGAGTGGAGGAGTGGGAGAGAGAGAGAGAGGAGTGAGAGAGGAGTGGGAGAGAGAGAGGGGGGAGAGGGAGGGGGAGAGGAGTGGGGGGGGGAGGAGAGAGAGGAGGAGGGTGGGAGAGAGAGGAGTGGGGAGAGAGGAGGGAGAGAGGAGTGGGGAGAGAGGAGGAGAGAGGGAGAGGGAGGGA